>NW_026860556.1:0-239313 GCF_026571515.1 Ruditapes philippinarum | reverse complement strand
AGTGGGACCCCAAGCACAAAAAATGTAGGACTTCCAGATCACTTTGAATATGTTAAGCCATTTTGCTGCACTTATGCAGTTGCAATTATGATGTATATGAGCAGAGTAAGGGTTGGGGTCAGTTGGAGTTTTGAACAGAGAAAAAGCTTATTCAGGAAAATGGTAATATGTCCCACACTGTAACCATAAAAGTGATTGAAAAGATTTGAAATATAATTTCAAAAACCCTTCATCATCAGACCATTATGCTCTTTTCTTCCAGATTCACTCCACTCCCCCCCCCCCCATAAGAAAATATTTATTGTATGTGACAAACATGTATAGGCCTACAGGTAAATACTTCCATTTCAACTAAAGTAAACAATATCTTTAGTAATTTTAATTCCTAAACTACATTTTAACTGTTATGACACACATTTTAACAAAACATATCTTCCTTTTGGTTACGATTTTTTAATTATAAAAAGCGGCATCGCGAAAATATGTGACAATTGAAAATTTGTCTGCTTCCTGCAGAAACATTCACAAATCTACCTGTTGTTGATTTTGATTATATTAAATTAAATATTTTTTCATTATTTTAAGATTGTTACAAATCGGCTATTTCAACAGGAATCGTATAACAAAATTTTCAAATTTGTATTTTACGGCAAAATTTACCGTTGTTGATGAAACTTTTTGAAGACAGAGTTGACTGGTATTTATTTGACATGTCTACAAAATAGAGTTAAGGTTGGTCAATATCTTATTTAATAAATTCTTTGCATCACGGGGTACTTGTTATCAATCAGGTCATTAATATTTTTAACTTTTTGAAATTTTATTCGGACATGAGGACTGACGGAAAGGAAATTTATCTCGGACCGCATGATTTTTATTCGGCCAGGACCGAGGACCGACGGACTTTCGCACAGACTGTTAGTAAGCAGTGTCAATCCCTTAAGAAAGATACCAGGGCAGACCTTTAATTGATAACAACACAAAGATAGGTATGAAACAATAGATCCTGTGCTTTTTAACAGTTCTACAATAATCCTTCCAGAAAGCTAATTTTTATGCCAAAAGACAGATCCGAAGTCATTCTTACTTTGGACTTCAACTATTAAATGTTAAACAACTGTTTAAAACTGTCTTTTCCATTATATTCAAGGTATTACTTGTGATATTTTTATATTTTCTAAAGAACAATTTAGAATACTTTCATTAAATAGGATATTCAATTTTCTAAATATATGTATTTTATTTATTATTGTGTAAATTTTATCATTTGAATATGCAACTGTGTTATATAGTAATTTCTACTTTTGTAATAATTAAATTGTTATTTTTTAGGTAGTCATTTTTAGTGAAAAAAGTTATAATAGATCATTATTGAATCCAAGGATTGCTTACCATATTATTTAACTATTTTGTATTTACTTTAATTTTGTGCATTTTGTAATTTCTGTCTTTATAACATTTTATGATTTATCTACAAAAAAGGACTGCAATGAAAGTTGTAAAACATTTTCTTGTTAAATGTGTCAAGTTGATTTTTCAAAAAATGAATAAGATTTACATATCAAGTGAATGATTACAAAAAAATTGTAAAGATCACTGTTTTATTTTTTTCTTAACAAAAGGACAGTTTTGAGTTACATGAATAAACACTTTTATATAAGTTTGCAATTTGCAATTTACACTAGTATACAAAGTTGTTTAGTTTAAGTAATTACATTGTACCTTTCAATAGTTAATGCGAGTTATTATATTGTATTAAATGAACACTTATTATTTTCCCCATTATTATTAAATATACATTTATTGCAGTCTGCAAATATAAGAACATATGTTGTGATATGTTTTTATTATGTTTAAAAACTATTATGTTTTCAAATTGTATTTTATATTTGCAACTGTATTTCATTTTTACTTTTGGCTTCAACAATTAAATGTTAAACAACTGTTTAAAACTGTCTTTTTTTATCTATTCCAGAATGTCAGCCTAAAGGCCTCTCACCTAAAACCCTAGATGTAACCAATTGCCAAACTCACCTCTCAAACAAGTCACCCTGTAAAACCAGAGTGTAAAAGACATAAAAACATACCATTTTGAGCGGGGAAATTGGGTCAAATTTGCCGAGTCTTTTGGTAAAAAACAAAACAAAACACTGATGTACATATCATGATAGTCAGTAACACACAATTTAGAGGCCATCTGCACCTGTTTTCCTTTTTTATTTCGTGATTAAAAACGGCTGATTAAAAACTACACTGTACAATTATGCTTATCTTATCAATAGCAAACCTATTTCAATAATTTTTTCTTACCTCACCATAGAACTGAACTTCCAATGTTAGCCTCAAGTCATTCAGTTCTTTTATTTCATCCATACCTGTGGACAAAATGTGATTCCTGTCAACAATTATGTAATTTGTACTACAGTCAGCACATGTAAGACCAGACTCCAAGTCTTCCTCTTCTAAATCAAGCTTTCTTCCTGTAACAATCTTTGTCTGCAAAAATCTTAAACCATGAATCGGATCTGTTATTTCCTGCAAACTTATACCTTCTATATAGGATTCTGTAATTTTTAGGATTTCTGACTGTTCATTTTGTTGGTGATTCTCAATTCCAGAAAAGGTGCTAGCTGTTTCTGTAGGACTGTCAACTTGTTGAGTACTTTTCTCTGTACGGTGTCACTAAGATCAGCAGAGAAAAACTCTAAATTATTTAGGTCAAGAGGCATATTTATTTCAAAAGGTGTTTCAAAAAATGGGTCCTTGTTAACAACTTCATTGTCAGTAGGATTATCAGTTTTTAAGCAGGTATTTGCATGCTCCCGTAAGTCCCTAACATTGAATTCAACACCACAGATCATACATGGAAACTTTATATTGGATGTATTTGCCTCCTCGTTTTCAGACTGTAACTCCAGGGAGGTTTGAATGGGTCTAATGTATATTTTACTCTGTCCACCAACAACAGTTTTCAAGCTTTTT
Source organism: Ruditapes philippinarum (assembly GCF_026571515.1). NCBI lineage: Eukaryota > Metazoa > Mollusca > Bivalvia > Venerida > Veneridae > Ruditapes > Ruditapes philippinarum. The sequence goes on along the minus strand of NW_026860556.1, from coordinate 236,331 downwards.
ACATCCCAGCTTACATCTATTTTTGAAAGATTTCTACAGTTAGATCTACAATGCAAGAGTTCATAACCGCCACAGCTTTCAAGTTTTTTAAAACCACTTTCACCAGTAATAACAGAATCTACTTCTGATTCAGATGCTTCAGAATCAAAAGTAATTTTTTTAACACCTAATCCTGCCCTTTGTAGGCAAACTTTTTCCTCTTGACATGGAACCTTGGTTTGGTTATGATCTGCCAAACATACGAATGTTCCTGTCCAAGTTTTACGTCTAGCTGGCTTCTTTCTGCTGAATCTTGACCGGCTTGCCAAAAAAGCTCTACTGTCACCTAAAAATAAAATTGAAAACATAATTTGGAAACTTATTGATATATCAAAGCAGTTCCTTTGGAATAAAATTAAGAACTTTTATGGTTAATCACTTTTAAATTAAACACAGTTGTAAATGTTACTTTTACTAAATGAAACTAGAACTATTACTAAATGGGATTAATACCCCTGCAAGACTGCTTCGGAAATGAGGAAGTTACTAGTAACAGAATACCTTGCAAAAGAACTGAAATAGAGTTATGGTTGTGGGCAATTAAAGATAGTTGTGGTTCTTACATTTGCATTTCCTTTCAATGTGGTTGACCATTGATGAAGCTTTATTTAATTACTCTGTTATAGGCTCAAAAAGAGTTAGGCTTCTTGAGCACTGCACTCTTTCATTGCGCTTGACCATTGTATGAAGTTGTATTGAATTCCAACTACTAGTTTTCAAGTTATGCACTGGACAAAAAAAGTAACAAAGGGCAATAACTGTAATGAGTCCAAATAGTTATGGTTCTTGTGCACTGCACTTTATCTCACTGCCCTTGACCATTGTATGAAGTTTCTTTAAATTCCAAACATTAATTTTCAATTTATGCACTGGACAATAAATAGTAACAAAGGGCAAAAACTCTTAAATGAGTCAAAAAATAGTTATTGTTTCTGTGCACTACACTATCTCGCAATATACTTGACCATTGTATGAAATTGTATTGAATTTCAACTAGTAGTTTTCAAGTTATGCTCTGGAAAAGAAAAAGCAATGGAAAATTAACAAAGGGCAATCACTCTATAATTACTCTGGACAGAATTATGGTTCTTGTGCACTTCACTTCCTCTTAATGTGCTTGACCATTGCATAAAGTTGTATTGAATTCAAACTAGTAAGTTTCAAGTTATGCTCCAGACAAGGAAAAGTAACAAAGGGCAAAAGCTCTGTAATTCAAATTAGTCAAGATGGAGTTCTTGTGCACTGAATTTCCTCTCAATGTCCTTGATTATTGTATGAAGTTGTATTGAATTCTAACAACAAGTCTTCAAGTTATATACCCTAGACAAAAAAGCAATGAACTAGAAATGTGTCCATAGGACACGGATGCCCCCACACGCCACTGTTCTGTCAATCTTATGACTCTAGGTCAAATATTTTTTGGACTACATGTGCCACAAGTTGAAAACTAAAAATCAACAAAGGGCCATAATTCTGTTAAATTTGGTCGCAGCAAAAATTCCTACCTTTACTACCATCTACACATTAAGGTTGTTAATCCCTGGAAGTTTAAGCAAAATCTGCCATCCGGTTTTAGTTCACAAAATTTCTACATAGTAGATAATGAAAAAATCAACAAAGGGCCATAATTCTGTTAAATTTGGTTGCAGCGAAAATTCCTTCCTTTACTACCATCTACACATAAAGGTTGTTCATCCTTGGAAGTTTAAGCAAAATCTGCCATCCGGATTAAGAGGAGTTGCATTCACAAAATTTCTATATAGTATATAGTGAAAAAATCAACAAAGGGCCATAATTCTAAAAATTTGGTCGCAGCAAAAATTCCTTCCTTTACTACCATCTTCACCTTAAGGTTGTTCATCCCTGTAAGTTTAAGCAAAATCTGCCATGCGGTTTAAGAGGAGTTGCGTTCACAAAATTTCTACATAGTATATAGTGAAAAAATCAACAAAGGGCCATAATTCTGTTAAATTTGGTCGCAGCAAAAATTCCTTCCTTTACTACCATCTACACATTAAGGTTGTTCATCCCTGTAAGTTTAAGCAAAATCTGCCATGCGGTTTAAGAGGAGTTGCATTCACAAAATTTCTACATAGTATATAGTGAAAAAATCAAACAAAGAGCCATAATTCTGTTAAATTTGGTCACAGCAAAAATTCCTTCCTTTACTACCATCTACACATTAAGGTTGTTCATCCCTGTAAGTTTAAGCAAAATCTGCCATCCGGTTTAAGAGGAGTTGCGTTCACAAGATTTCGGGACGTACGGACGGACGGACTGACGGACGGACAGACAAGTGCAACGCTGTATGCTCCCACAATGTGGAGGCATAAAAATTAACAAAGGGCAATAACTGTAATTACTTTAGTTAGAGTTATGGTTCTTAAGCACTGCACTTCCCATTATTGTGCTTGCCCATTGTATGAAGTTGCATTAAATTCCAACCATTAGTCTTCAAGTTATGCTCCAGACAAGGAAAATGCAAGGGACAGCTGGATGGAACAACCGACCGACCAACCATTGAGTGACTCCTATATACCCCCCCCCCCCCAATTATAATTTTAAGATTCCCCTGATATTTCCTAATTGAACATAACAATATTATGCAATGAATTACCGTTGATGTTCAATATATTTTAGACGTGATGTTTTTCAAGTAAAAAATGTAAGTGAACAGGTAGATAATTCTTGCAATATTGGTACTAGAGTTATGAACCTTTTCACATAAGATGTGGTTAATGATAAGGAACATACATTTGAAGTATTAAGTTAATCCCATAAGAAACAAGAGGGCCATGATGGCCCTGAAATCGCTCACCTGTATATAGGCACCCAGGGCGGGCTAATTTTAACCCACGGGCTTTTATTTGAACAAACTTGGTAGATCCCCATTTGAAGATGTTTCATGATAAATATCTAAGCTCTAGCTCTAAGAAAATCTTTAAGTTTTTACTAAACACATATAGTGAAAAACAATGACCCACACCATCTGTGCGGGCCAATTTTGTCCCCAGGGCTTTTATTTGAACAAACTTGGTAAACACACACTAGAAGATAATTTATGCTTAATATCTAAACTCTATCTCTTTGGGCTTTTTAACAGAACATTTTTTCAGATTTTACTATATACATAAAAGGAAAATCAATGATCCCCGGGCCGGGCCAATTTTTTAACCCCAGGGCCCTTAATTTAACAAAAATGGTAGACACCCATTAGAAGATGTTTCATGCTAAATATCTTAGCTCTAGCTTTTAAGATTTTTTAAAAGAAGATTTTTTATGTTTTAACTATATACATAAAAGGAAAAACAATGACCCCCTGGGGCGGGGCCAATTTTGACCCCAGGGCTTTTATTTGAACAAACTTGTTAGACACCCACTAGAAGAGGTTTCATGCTTAATAGCTAAGCTCTAGCTCTTTGGGTTTTTTAAAAGAAGATTTTCTAAGTTTTTACTATATGCATATAGGGTAAATCAATGACCCCCTGGGGCGGGGCCAAATTTGACCACAAGGCTTTTATTTGAACAAACTTGGTAGACACCCATTAGAGGATGTTTCATGCTAAATATCTTAGCTCTAGCTCTTTGGGTTCTTTAAAAGAAGATTTTTTAAGGTTTTACTATATGCATATAGGGAAAATCAATGACCCCCTGGGGCCGGGCCAATTTTGACCCCAGGGCTTTAATTTGAACAAACTTGGTAGACACTGACTAGAAGATGTTTCATGCCATATATTTAAGCTCTAGCTCTTTGGGTTTTTTAAAAGAAGATTTTTAAGGTTTTACTATATGCATATAGGGTAAATCAATGACCCCCTGGGGCGGTGCCAATTTTGACCCCAGGGCTTTTATTTGAACAAACTTGGTAGACACCCATTAGAGGATGTTTCATGCTAAATATCTTAGCTCTAGCTCTTTGGGTTCTTTAAAAGAAGATTTTTTTAAGGTTTTACTATATGCATATAGGGTAAATTAATGACCCCCTGGGGCGGGGCCAATTTTGACCCCAGGGCTTTTATTTGAACAAACTTGGTAGACACTGACTAGAAGATGTTTCATGCAAAATATCTAAGCTCTACCTCTTTGGGTTTTTTAAAAGAAGATTTTTTAAGGTTTCATGCTAAATATCTTAGCTCTAGCTCTTTGGGTTCTTTAAAAGATTTTTTAAGGTTTTACAATATGCATATAGGGAAAATCAAACTTGGTAGACACCCATTAGAGCATGTTTCATGCTAAATATTTGAACAAACTTGGTACACACTGACTAGATGATGTTTCATGCCAAATATCTAAGCTCTAGCTCTATGGGTTATTTAAAAGAAGATTTTTTAAGGTTTTACTATATGCATATAGGGAAAATCAATGACCCCCTGGGGCGGGGCCAATTTTGACCCCAGGGCTTTTATTTGAACAAACTTGGTAGACACTGACTAGATGATGTTTCATGCCAAATATCTAAGCTCTAGCTCTTTGGGTTTTTTAAAAGAAGATATTTTAAGTTTTTTCTTTCGGTTGCCATGGCAACCAGAGTTCTGCATGGAATAAAATTCTTTGAACAATTTTTAAAGGTGACCACCAAAGGAACATTCCTGTGAAGTTTGGATGAAATTGGCCTAGTGGTTTATGAGGAGATGTCATTTAAAGTAAAAGTTTACGGACGACTGACGGACGGACGCCGGACGAAAAGCGATCACAAAAGCTCACCCTGTCACTTTGTGACAGGTGAGCTAATAAAAAAGTTATAGTAAATAAGAGGGCCATCATGGCCCTGAATCGCTCATCTGTAAATTCTTTGAACAATTTTTTCAAGTTGACTACCAAAGGATAGCAGTTTATAAGGAGATGTTTAAAGTAAAAGTTTACGGACAGGTGCTGGATGAACAGGAATCACAAAAGCTCACCATGTCACTTTGTGACAGGTGAGCTAACAAGAACTGACAGTAACGCTCGACTATTCGAAAATTTGTCACAAGGGTGTTTCATTGAGTATAATAATGCTTACCTATATGAATACATAAAATTGTCCGAAAAGGTACAAACTCTTCAAGTTTCAATACATTCCCTTCAGTAGTTATGGAGATACAAGCTTACATGCAAAAACTTAACCAAGAATTCATGAGTCGAAAAAGGGGCATAATTATGCAAAAAAGCAAATCAGAGTAATGGGACTTGTACCAATCATCTTAGATAATCACAGAGACCAAGTGTGTGAAGTTTCAATCCATTCCCTCTAGTAGTAATGGAGATACCAGCTTACACGCAAAAACTTAACCAAGAATTTCTAAGTCGAAAAAGGGGCATAATTATGTTAAAAAGCAAATTAGAGTTATGGGACTTGTGCCAATCATCTTAGATAATCACATAGAACAAGTGTGTGAAGTTTCATTCAATTCCCTTCAGTAGTTATGGAGATACCAGCTTACATACAAAAACTTAACCAAGAATTTCTAAGTCGAAAAAGGGGCATAATTATGTAAAAAAGCAAATCAGAGTTATGGGACTTGTGCCAATTATCTTAGATAATCACAGAGAACATGTGTGTGAAGTTTCAATCCATTCCCTTCAGTAGTTATGGAGATACCAGCTTACACGCAAAAACTTAACCAAGAATTTCTAAGTCGAAAAAGGGGCACAATTATGTAAAAAAGCAAATCAGAGTTATGGGACTTGTGCTAATCATCTTATAAAATCACAGAGAACAAGTGTGTGAAGTTTCAATCAATTCCCTTCGGTAGTTATGGAGATACCAGCTTACATACAAAAACTTAACCAAGAATTTCTAAGTCAAAAAGGGGCATAATTATGAAAAAAAGCAAACCAGAGTTATGGGACTTGTGCCAATCATCTTAGATAATCACAGAGAACAAGTGTGCGAAGTTTCAATCCATTCCCTTCAGTAGTTAAGGAGATACCAGCTTACATACAAAAACTTAACCAAGAATTTCTAAGTCGAAAAAGGGGCATAATTATGAAAAAAAGCAAATCAGAGTTATGGGACTTGTGCCAATCATCTTAGATAATCACAGAGAACAAGTGTGTGAAGTTTCAATCCATTCCCTTCAGTAGTTAAGGAGATACCAGCTTACATACAAAAACTTAACCAAGAATTTCTAAGTCAAAAAAGGGGCATAATTATGAAAATAAGCAAATCAGAGTTATGGGACTTGTGCCAATCATCTTAGATAATCACAGAGAACAAGTGTGTGAAGTTTCAATCCATTCCCTTCAGTAGTTAAGGAGATACCAGCTTACATACAAAAACTTAACCAAGAATTTCTAAGTCAAAAAAGGGGCATAATTATGAAAATAAGCAAATCAGAGTTATGGGACTTGTGCCAATCATCTTAGATAATCACAGAGAACAAGTGTGTGAAGTTTCAATCCATTCCCTTCAGTAGTTATAGAGATACCAGCTTACATACAAAAACTTAACCACAGGGACGCCGACGCCGACAAATGGGTGACTGCATTAGCTCGATTATTCTGCGAATAGTCGAGCTAAAAATAGTATTTTTAAGGAAAATTCTTCAAGTTCAAGGGGATATAAATCTGAGTTATGAACCTTGTCACATGAGATGTGGTTGATGATAAGGAACATATAATTTAAGTATGAGGTTGATCCCTTAAGTAATAAAGAAGTTACAGTTAAAAATCCTATCACATTGGTTGATGATAAAAAATATATATTTGAAGTTTGAAGTTGATACCTTAAGAAATGAAAAAGTTATAATGAACTAGAAATGTGTCATCATGCCACGGATGCCCCCGCATGCAGCCAAAATTTCAGATGTTATTATATTTAGTTCCAAATTTGTTTGCACAAATTATTGTTTTCATTTTAAGTTCAAAGCCCTTAAAACTTTTCAATGTTAACACAAACCATTTTCATACAATGTTCAAAGCACTGAAATTATTCAGTCTTAACCTTTTGAAAATAGCATATTTCATATTTGTAGCCAAAATAATGGCTACATACATTTCCACAAAAGTATGAGTGCTGAATCTGAATGTTCAAAATTTTTTCCAATATTCAAGAAAGATAAGTTTGTCCAAAATCATTGAACCACGACCAAATTCAAACTTAAACTGCCTATTCCTTAGATGTATCTATATTATTTTCAAAGTGAAAGGGACATAACTCTGCCAAAAAATCATCGAACCATGACCAAATTCCAACTTGACCTGCCCATTCATTTGACATATCCATATTTCAAATTTGAGTTGAATATGTAACACTGTTGGGTAGATAATGAACAGAAACTGTAAATTTCATATTTTTTTCAAAGTGAAAAGGGCATTACTCTGCCAAAAATTATTGAACCATCACCAAATTCGAACTTGACCTTGGCATTCCAAAAAATATCCATATGTCAAATTTGAGTTGAATGTGTTGTACTGTTGGGGAGATAATAAACAGAAACTGAAAATTTCATATTATTTTCAAAGTAAAAGGAGCATAACTCTGCCAAAATCATCGAACCATGACCAAATTCAAACTTGACCTGTATTTTCTCATGACATATCCATATGTCAAATTTGAGTTGAATGTGTTGTACCGTTGGGGAGATAATGAACAGAAACTGAAAATTTTCATATTATTTTCAAAGTAAAAGGGGCATAACTCTGCCAAAAATCATCGAATCATGACCAAATTCGAACTTGACCTGTATTTTCTCATGACATATCCATATGTCAAATTTGAGTTGAATGTGTTGTACGGTTGGGGAGATAATGAACGGAAACTGAAAATTTCATATTATTTTCAAAGTAAAAGGGGCATAACTCTGCCAAAAATCGTTGAACCATGACCAAATTCGAACTTGACCTGTATTTTCTCATGACATATCCATATGTCAAATTTGAGTTGAATGTGTTGTACTGTTGGGGAGATAATGAACGGAAACTGAAAATTTCATATTACTTTCAAAGTAAAAGGGGCATAACTCTGCCAAAAATCATCGAACCATGACCAAATTCGAACTTGACCTGTATTTTCTCATGACATATCCATATGTCAAATTTGAGTTGAATGTGTTGTACCGTTGGGGAGATAATGAACGGAAACTGAAAATTTCATATTATTTTCAAAGTAAAAGGGGCATAACTCTGCCAAAAATCATCGAACCATGACCAAATTCGAACTTGACCTGTATTTTCTCATGACATATCCATATGTCAAATTTGAGTTGAATATGTGCAACGGTTACTAAGATAATGAACGGAAACTGATGATGACGGAATGACAGAATGACGGAAGGACGGAATGACGGAAGGACGGAATGACGGAACAGGGTAACACTATATGCCCCGGCCATTACATGGCGGGGGCATAAAAATATTTTACTGCACCAAACTTTTAATCTGAAATCTGGCCGATGCAGGGGCGAGTTAAGGACAGCTCTCCATATACTTTGTAACTATTTACGTAGTTAAGGACGGAATATCTGAATTAAAGGACAACCTTTCCTTGTAAATATGAGACAGTCATTGGTAAATAAATACAAAGGCTGTATAAACTAGAAATGTGTCCATAGGACACGGATGCCGCTACACGCCACTGTTCTGTCAATCTTATGACTCTAGGTCAAATATTTTTTGGACTACATGTGCCACAAGTTGAAAACTAAAAATTAACAAAGGGCCATAATTCTGTTAAACTTGGTCACAGAAAAAATTCCTTCCTTTACTACCATCTACACATTAAGGTTCTTCATCCCTGGAAGTTTAAGCAAAATCTGCCATCCGGTTTAAGAGGAGTTGCGTTCACAAAATTTCTACAGATTATATAGTGAAACAATCAACAAAGGGCCATAATTCTGTTAAATTTGGTTGCAGCAAACATTCCTTCCTTTACTGCCATCTACACATTAAGGTTGTTAATCCCTGGAAGTTTAGGCAAAATCTGCCATCCGGTTTTAAAGAGGAGTTGCATTCACAAAATTTCTACAGAGTATATAGTGAAAAAATCAACAAAGGGCCATAATTCTGTTAAATTTGGTCGCAGCAAAAATTCCTTCCTTTACTACCATCTACACATTAAGGTTGTTCATCCCTGGAAGTGTAAGCAAAATCTGCCATCCCGTTTGAGAGGAGTTGCGTTCACAAAATTTCTACATAGTATATAGTGAAAAAATCAACAAGGGTCATAATTCTGTTAAATTAAGTTGCAGCAAAAATTCCTTCCTTCACTACCATCTACACATTAAGGTTGTTCATCCTTGGAAGTTTAAGCAAAATCTGCCATCCGGTTTAAGAGGAGTTGCGTTCACAAGATTTCGGGACGTACGGACAGACTTACGGACGGACGGACACTCGGACGGACAAGTGCAACGCTATATGCTCCCACTCTGTGGGAGCATAAAAAGTGGGAAAAAAACTTTCGTCTGACATTACAAGTTACATTGACTGTGTGACTCCCAGCACAGGACTATCCAAGGTATATTCCTTTCAGATAGGCTATCAAATAAAGGCTTTATAAGCCAATGTATAAAAATTTGCTTTTGGCACATGTCACTTTAATCAATCCAAAAACTATGCAAGATATCTTTTGGTAACATGGCAACCAGAGTTCTGCTTGGAATTTAATTGATTTAACAATTTTTAAAGTTGACTCGTAACCAAAGGAACATTCCTGTGTGAAGTTAGATGTAATTGGCTTAGCGGTTTATGAAGAGATGTTGTTTAAAATAAAAGTTTTTGCCAGAAAAAAGCAAACACAAAAGCTTACCATGTCACTTTTTGACAGGTGAGCTAAAAATAAAGGCTTTATGAGCAATAATATTCAAATTTGGTTTTTTACACCAATGACCTTGACCCTAGAGACCCCTTACTCCCCACAAAATTAGAGGATCACTTAGGGTATTTACCTACCAAATAGGAAACATTTCATTGAATAAGTGAAATGATTAGGAAATATTTAAGATAAATCCAACTTGCCGGAATAGGTTAACCATACAAGGCCCTATTTTCAAAGTGATAAAAAGGGAAATAACTGGGAAGAATGGATGGCACAGTTATCTTACTTAGCAATATCGTGTACTTTGTACTGATAAGTAAGTGTGATATAATGAACATTAGAACTTAAGATATATCCAAATTGCCATTTTAAGTTAACCAATTATTTATTTTTTAAGTGCTGAAAAGGGCAATAACTTGGTAAAAATGAAAGCTATAATCCAACTTGCCATTTTAAGCTAACCTGGTACGAACGGACGGACATTCTAACAGGAGAGCAGTAATGAGGCTACTCTATTGTTCTTTTTAGCCACACAAATGAAAATAGCCACATAAAAACATTACGGAATGAATGACATCAAAGAGAAAGAACAGTTACCTATTGTCCCTCTAGCCACATAATTACTGTCCTGTGAGTGCGGACGCTCAGACAGACGGACGCCAGAGAGTATAACATAATATGCCCAAAATTCTTTCGGGCATATAAAAATCTTAAAGGGCCATAAATCTTACATAAATCATTGAACAGGAAAATGCCATATCATATCACCATTATAGCATTTATAGCAATGTACAGACGCTGTCACAGAGGCTGCGAAAAGTTTATCGCCAGAAATGTTAAAAACATTACAAACATTATATATAGAAGTACTATTTATAAGTAAATATAATTGCAACAAACCTGCTGATGCATTTTCATGACATGCTGTAATTTCAGCACAGAACCATGCACGGTCTCCAATTGTAGACAGACCAAGAGATAGTAAATCAGTGTCTACTAATCTCTTGCATGTGTCAATACTGTCGATCCTCTGGGTTTTGAAGTTTTCAACAAGGTGTCTTAGACCTATTCTACCTAACAATGATGTAATAGTATCATAAGACTGTGCCATGATGTGCAGTACATCAATGAAACCTGAAATAAAAACAAATACAGGATGGTTTTGTATAATGTGACATATACAGACTATTTACTTGTTTAATTCACACTGCCAAAGTCAGAAATACAAGAACTGTCGGAGGACAGTATTGGCTCGACTATTCCACAGGCAATCGGTGCGTGGCTTGGATAGTATACATGTACATGCATGACCAAGCCCACTTATTTTTTTATAATTTTTTTTTTTTCACTAATAAAATATTTTTTCATTCAAAATGTTTTTAAAATATCTTATTTTCAATAAATCAACAAAGGAAATTCGTTTTTAAAAATTTCGTCCATATATACTATAAATATAGTAAAGGTAGAAAGGTTCGCCAGCGGACCTACCACCAGGCCTTATGTTACCTCCCAGATCTTTGTTAATTGTCAACCAATTTTCACAAAATAAAGTGCAATCTACGCAGAAATGATTTTTCTTTCGAAAAATGTACAATATATGACCAGTTGGTACGACAAAAGATGGAATTTTAAAGCGAAAATGCACTTTTTGTCTAGGTCGGCCATCGCTTGACCGAGTCGAAAGTAGACGATTTTGAACAAAAATCGATCTTTTTCTTAATAACAAACTAATATCAGTGCATGCAAACAGTTGAAACAGAAAAGGCAGCTATAATACTATCGCTTACCGGTCCAAAGTTAATCCAAAACGTCTGAAGGTACGCACTTTCAGTAGTTATTTGCACTAACTTTTTAAATTTCCCGACATTGTACATGTATACAAATCCTGATCCGGATATTGAAAGTACGCATGCTCTGTTCCCGCTGGTACCCTGCTTCGCTCAATCTTTATTATGCGAAAAGGGGTACGCATCAGGTACATCCGGGTCAGCATTTGTATAGATGTAATGTCGGGAAATTTAAATAGTTAGTGCAAATAACTACTGAAAGTGCGTACCTACAGAGGTTATGGATTATTTTTGGACGGTAAGCGATAGTATTATAGCTGCCTTTTCTGTTTCAACTGTTTGCATGCACTGACATTAGTTTGTTATTAAGAAAAAGATCGATTTTTGTTTAAAATCGTCTACTTTCGACTCGGTCAAGCGATGGCCGACCTAGACAAAAAGTGCATTTTCGCTTTAAAATTCCATCTTTTGTCGTACCAACTGGTCATATATTGTACATTTTTCGAAAGAAAAATTATTTCTGCGTAGATTGCACTTTATTTTGTAAAAAATTGGTTGACAATTAACAAAGATCTGGGAGGTAACATAAGGCCTGGTGGTAGGTCCGCTGGCGAACCTTTCTACCTTTACTATATTTATAGTATATATGGACGAAATTTTTAAAAACGAATTTCCTTTGTTGATTTATTGAAAATAAGATATTTTAAAAACATTTTGAATGAAAAAATATTTTATTAGTGAAAAAAAAAAAAATTATAAAAAAAATAAGTGGGTGTGGTCATGCATGTACATGTATACTATCCAAGCCACGCACCGATTGCCTGTGGACTATTCGGAAGGCTGTGACAAGGGTGTTTTATTGAGTATAATAATGCCAATTACCTATGAATACATAAAATTGACAGAAAAGGTACAAAGGCTTGTTATTAAGCAAAACTTTACCATGAATTTCTTAAGTTGAAAAAGGGGAGAGTATCAGCCTAAATGCAAGATAGAATTATGGATCTTTGTCAGTGACCTACAATTATGACCCTAAATGCATGTGTGAAGTTTTAAATAAATATCTTATATAGTTATTGAGATATGTAAAACTTGCATGTAAACATTAACCAAGAGACTACGTAGAAAAGGGGATATGAATCAGCCTAAATGCAAGATAGAGTTATGGAACTTGGTCAGTGACATACAATTACACTGGAGCCGCGATATAGTGCTCATGTTGGGGTCCATGATCTCAAGACAGCGTTGTAACTAGTAACTTTTTATAACGCTCATTGTGTAATTATAGCGAAAATATCGCATTACCCCACCCACCGCCAAAACATATAACACTTGTTAGTGGAAATGATTGTTTACTTACCTTCCAATGGATATCAGTCCAAGCTTTTTTATATATTATTATTAATTATTTTGTAAAGCATTACTGAATATCTTTAATACAAACATGAAATTTTACGAATTAAAAATATAAACCACGAATGTACAATTGTTTATAAATTTCCAGTAAAACAGCGGTGTTACCGTGTGTTATCACAGGCAATCGGTGCGTGGCTTGGATAGTATACATGTACATGCATGACCACGCCCACTTATTTTTTATAATTTTTTTTTTTTTGTTTCACTAATAAAATATTTTTCACTCAAAATGTTTTTAAAATATCTTATTTTCAATAAATCAACAAAGGAAATTCGTTTTTAAAAATTTCGTCCATATATACTATAAATATAGAAAGGTAGAAAGGTTCGCCAGCGGACCTACCACCAGGCCTTATGTTACCTCCCAGATCTTTGTTAATTGTCAACCAATTTTCACAAAATAAAGTGCAATCTACGCAGAAATGATTTTTCTTTCGAAAAATGTACAATATATGACCAGTTGGTACGACAAAAGATGGAATTTTAAAGCGAAAATGCACTTTTTGTCTAGGTCGGCCATCGCTTGACCGAGTCGAAAGTAGACGATTTTGAACAAAAATCGATCTTTTTCTTAATAACAAACTAATATCAGTGCATGCAAACAGTTGAAACAGAAAAGGCAGCTATAATACTATCGCTTACCGGTCCAAAGTTAATCCAAAACGTCTGAAGGTACGCACTTTCAGTAGTTATTTGCACTAACTTTTTAAATTTCCCGACATTGTACATGTATACAAATCCTGATCCGGATATTGAAAGTACGCATGCTCTGTTCCCGCTGGTACCCTGCTTCGCTCAATCTTTATTATGCGAAAAGGGGTACGCATCAGGTACATCCGGGTCAGCATTTGTATACATGTAATGTCGGGAAATTTAAATAGTTAGTGCAAATAACTACTGAAAGTGCGTACCTACAGAGGTTATGGATTATTTTTGGACTGGTAAGCGATAGTATTATAGCTGCCTTTTCTGTTTCAACTGTTTGCATGCACTGACATTAGTTTGTTATTAAGAAAAAGATCGATTTTTGTTTAAAATCGTCTACTTTCGACTCGGTCAAGCGATGGCCGACCTAGACAAAAAGTGCATTTTCGCTTTAAAATTCCATCTTTTGTTGTACCAACTGGTCATATATTGTACATTTTTCGAAAGAAAAATTATTTCTGCGTAGATTGCACTTTATTTTGTGAAAATTGGTTGACAATTAACAAAGATCTGGAGGTAACATAAGGCCTGGTGGTAGGTCCGCTGGCGAACCTTTCTACCTTTACTATATTTATATAGTATATATGGACGAAATTTTTAAAAACGAATTTCCTTTGTTGATTTATTGAAAATAAGATATTTTAAAAACATTTTGAATGAAAAAATATTTTATTAGTGAAAAAAAAAAAAATTATAAAAAAAATAAGTGGGCGTGGTCATGCATGTACATGTATACTATCCAAGCCACGCACCGATTGCCTGTGGACTATTCGGAAGGCTGTGACAAGGGTGTTTTATTGAGTATAATAATGCCAATTACCTATGAATACATAAAATTGACAGAAAAGGTACAAAGGCTTGTTATTAAGCAAAACTTTACCATGAATTTCTTAAGTTGAAAAAGGGGAGAGTATCAGCCTAAATGCAAGATAGAATTATGGATCTTTGTCAGTGACCTACAATTATGACCCTAAATGCATGTGTGAAGTTTTAAATAAATATCTTATATAGTTATTGAGATATGTAAACTTGCATGTAAACATTAACCAAGAGACTACGTAGAAAAGGGGATATGAATCAGCCTAAATGCAAGATAGAGTTATGGAACTTGGTCAGTGACATACAATTACACTGGAGCCGCGATATAGTGCTCATGTTGGGGTCCATGATCTCAAGACAGCGTTGTAACTAGTAACTTTTTATAACGCTCATTGTGTAATTATAGCGAAAATATCGCATTACCCCACCCACCGCCAAAACATATAACACTTGTTAGTGGAAATGATTGTTTACTTACCTTCCAATGGATATCAGTCCAAGCTTTTTTATATATTATTATTAATTATTTTGTAAAGCATTACTGAATATCTTTAATACAAACATGAAATTTACGAATTAAAAATATAAACCACGAATGTACAATTGTTTATAAATTTCCAGTAAAACAGCGGTGTTACCGTGTGTTATCACAGGCAATCGGTGCGTGGCTTGGATAGTATACATGTACATGCATGACCACGCCCACTTATTTTTTTATAATTTTTTTTTTTTCACTAATAAAATATTTTTTCATTCAAAATGTTTTTAAAATATCTTATTTTCAATAAATCAACAAAGGAAATTCGTTTTTAAAAATTTCGTCCATATATACTATAAATATAGTAAAGGTAGAAAGGTTCGCCAGCGGACCTACCACCAGGCCTTATGTTACCTCCCAGATCTTTGTTAATTGTCAACCAATTTTCACAAAATAAAGTGCAATCTACGCAGAAATGATTTTTCTTTCGAAAAATGTACAATATATGACCAGTTGGTACGACAAAAGATGGAATTTTAAAGCGAAAATGCACTTTTTGTCTAGGTCGGCCATCGCTTGACCGAGTCGAAAGTAGACGATTTTGAACAAAAATCATCGATCTTTTTCTTAATAACAAACTAATATCAGTGCATGCAAACAGTTGAAACAGAAAAGGCAGCTATAATACTATCGCTTACCGGTCCAAAGTTAATCCAAAACGTCTGAAGGTACGCACTTTCAGTAGTTATTTGCACTAACTTTTTAAATTTCCCGACATTGTACATGTATACAAATCCTGATCCGGATATTGAAAGTACGCATGCTCTGTTCCCGCTGGTACCCTGCTTCGCTCAATCTTTATTATGCGAAAAGGGGTACGCATCAGGTACATCCGGGTCAGCATTTGTATACATGTAATGTCGGGAAATTTAAATAGTTAGTGCAAATAACTACTGAAAGTGCGTACCTACAGAGGTTATGGATTATTTTTGGACCGGTAAGCGATAGTATTATAGCTGCCTTTTCTGTTTCAACTGTTTGCATGCACTGACATTAGTTTGTTATTAAGAAAAAGATCGATTTTTGTTCAAAATCGTCTACTTTCGACTCGGTCAAGCGATGGCCGACCTAGACAAAAAGTGCATTTTCGCTTTAAAATTCCATCTTTTGTCGTACCAACTGGTCATATATTGTACATTTTTCGAAAGAAAAATCATTTCTGCGTAGATTGCACTTTATTTTGTGAAAATTGGTTGACAATTAACAAAGATCTGGGAGGTAACATAAGGCCTGGTGGTAGGTCCGCTGGCGAACCTTTCTACCTTTACTATATTTATAGTATATATGGACGAAATTTTTAAAAACGAATTTCCTTTGTTGATTTATTGAAAATAAGATATTTTAAAAACATTTTGAATGAAAAAATATTTTATTAGTGAAAAAAAAAAAAATTATAAAAAAAATAAGTGGGCGTGGTCATGCATGTACATGATTGTATACTATCCAAGCCACGCACCGATTGCCTGTGGATAGATCGAAAGTAATTGCTTTTTAAAATTAAATGCACGCTTGGGTGATTTACTTAACTCTTCGGTGTTTGCATGTTTTAGCTAACAGTTTGATACCTGACTGATCAACAGTTCAAAATGAACAAAAGAGCGGATTAACGCTAACCTGTGTATGACTTCACACCTTCTTATCATGAGTGACGTAATTTATGACTGTTTATTGCACTCGACTGACACATTGAACAAGCGTTATAGTGGATAAGGTGCGGTATTGATATACATGAAAAAAAATTATAATCGGCGAAAAATATGATTTTTTTTTTTGGGAGCCAAGGCATTTGAGCGTTCTACTGAGATTAGCGCTATTCCAAAGAGCGCTTTATCACGGCTCCAGTGTATGACCCTCCAATTATGACCCTAAGAACATGTGTAAAGTTTCAAGTAAATATCTTTGAAGATTTTTTAACCTTTAACCAAAAATTCTAAGTTTCAAAGAGGCAAATAATTCTGCAAATATTGCAGGCAGAGTTATGCAATTTTGCAAACTGTTGTACATTGTAACTATAAAAAAAGTATTGTAAATTTTAATTGAATATCTCAAGCAATAATTGAGATATTTGACTTTACAAAAAACTTTAACCAAAATTTCTAAGTTAAAAAGGGGCATTATTCTGTCAATATTGTAGGCAGAGTTATCCAACTTGTCAATCTGATGTACCTTGTTACTGTAAATAAGTATTGTAAGTTTCAATTGAATATCTCAAGCAATAATTGAGATATTTGACTTTACAAAAAACTTTAAGCAACGCAGGCGCGGACGCTGACGCCGGGGCGACTACAATAGCTCTCATATTCTTGTATTTGCTGTAAAATTTAGTTATTTACTGTATAATGGATAGCTGCATTATTTGAAATACAGTTGTTTTTTTTTTTCAATTAAGCATTACCTATTTCTGCAAACATAACAAGAGTGCATTAGTGAAAAAATGCTATGCCACCGTATTAATATAACATATAACATGTACATAATGAAATTCAATGACCTCAGGGTGGGGCCAATTTTGACCCCAGGGCTATAATTTGAACAATCTTGGTAAATGTCAACTACACATGACAAATATCTGACCTCTAGTCTTTGTCAATTCAGAGAAGAAATTTTGAGGAAAATCTTTACCCCCCGGGGTAAGGCCAATTTTCACACAAGGGGCAAAATTTGAACAACTTTGGTAGAGGACCTATAAATGATATAAAATATCAAATATCAAGGCTCTATACCTTGTACCTTTAGATAAGAAGATTTTTCTAGTTTTTACTATACATACATAATGATAATCAATGACCCCCTGGGCAGGGTCAATCTTGACCCAGGGGCTATAATTTAAACAATCTTGGTAGATGTCCACAACACAATGTTACATGTTTAAAATCTTGGTAGATGTCCACAACACAATGTTTCATGCCAAATCTCTAACCTCTAGCCATCGTCAATTCAGAAAAGATTTTTTAAGGTTTTACTATATACATATATAGAAAACCTGTGTGACCCCCCCCCCCCCCAGGGATGGGGCCAATTTTGACACTAGAGACATAATCTAAAGATGATATCATATACCAAATATCAAAGCACTCAGTGTTTTCGCTACTCTGCATCTCTTGAGTTATTGACACAATAATTTCACGAATGACGCAAAATTGGAAAAAGCACAGCGCATTTTCTATGACGCAGTGATAATCTGCTTTACATGTAATGAGATGCATTCTCATTAAGTTATTTCTCCTATTATTAGTGCCATCCTGTTAAAATCAGCAATTATTGTTTGAGTATCCCAAATTGATTTATTTCCGGTAACTGCGGGTATGTTTAAGATGCTAACTTATTCTTTGTCGTTATCGGCACAACATTTAACCGTCCTACAATCAGTCACGGTATCCAGGATCTAGACATGCACGCCAAGGTCAGGTGTAAACATGCAGACACATTTCTCACAATGGCAAGCTCACCACAAAAGAAGGGCTTTTAAGTCAGTGTCATAGATAACAATGTTATCTACATCTCTGCTTTAGTGGCTAAAAATATCAAAGTTTCTGCAATAAAGTATGACCGGTTAAATGTTTTCATGCATTCTTCCTTTCAAGATTTTTCATTTGCATCCCCAAAGAGTGAGAAATTGAAGTTCATGTGAGAAAGCAAACAGTTCTGATATTTACTACAAGTATAGTTTTTACTTATTTAAAATTTGACCCGTAATAATTTCAAATGACCCTTATATTTTATACAGAGGGTCTCAAATGACCCTCAAAAAATCTAGTCTGGCAGAAACACTGACTTAGCACTAAGCCTTGCCCCTTAACCCATTACTTCATGAGGATTTTGTGAAAAATGACTGTTTTCATTGAAAAGTCTCCCGTTACAAGTTCAAATTGCTATAATACTATAACTAGAACTCCGCGAGTCGGATGTGTCGCCTTGTGAACAATGTAGTTTAGGGGAAATGGCCAGGACAAAAATGAAATATGAAAAATAACAAAGGGCAATAACTAAAAAAATAATAAGTGCAGAGCAGCAGTTTCTGTACACTGCACTTCTTATCAAAAAGATCTATCATTCTATGATGTTTCAAGTAAATAGCTTTCATACTTGAGGAGAAATGACCAGGACAAAAATAAAGTAAGAAAATCAACAAAGGGCAATAACTCAAAAATAAAAAATGCAGAGTATCAGTTCTTATGCACTGCACTTCTTTTTAATGAGATTTATCATCCTATGAAGTTTCAAGTCCATAACTTTTATACTTTCGGAGAAATGGACTGGACAAAAATTAAGTATGAAAATTAACAAAGGGCCATAACTCAAAAATTAAGAAATGCAGAGTACCGATTCTTGTGCACTGCACTTCTTAATAATGAGATCTATCATCCTATGAAGTTTCAAATCCATAGCTTTTATACTTAAGGAGAAATGGCCAGGACAAAATTAAAGTATGAAAATAAACAAAGGGCAATAACTCAAAAAATAAGAAATGCAGAGTACCAGTTCTTGTGCACTGCACTTCTTCTTAATGAGACCTATCATCCTATGAAGTTTCAAGTCCATGGCTTTTATACATTAGGAGAAATGGCCCAGACAAAAATAAAGTATGAAAATTAACAAAGGGCAATAACTCAAAAAATTAGGAAGTGCAGAGTACTGGTTCTTGTGCACTGCACTTCTTAATAATGAGATCTATCATCCTATGAAGTTTCAAGTCCATAGCTTTTTTAGTAGAAGAGAAATGGCCCGGACAAAATTAAAGTATGAAAATTAACAAAGGGCAATAACTCAAAAATTAGGAAGTGCAGAGTACTGGTTCTTGTGCACTGCACTTTTTAATAATGAGATCTATCATCCTATGAAGTTTCAAGTCCATAGCTTTTTTAGTTGAAGAGAAATGGCCCGGACAAAATTAAAGTATGAAAATTAACAAAGGGCAATAACTCAAAAAATAAGAACTGCAGAGTACCGGTCCTTGTGCACTGCACTTCGGGTTATTGAAAGAAGCATGCATACCAAATTTGAAGTCAATCAGACTTATAGTGACTGAGTTATGCTCCGGACAAGCTTTAGGGGACGCCGACAACGACGCCGACAACGACGCCGACACAGACGCCGCCGACACCGCCGACAATAGTAACCCCTATATGTCACCTTTTCAAGGCGACACAAAAACTGCTTCAACACTAATCAAACTTGGCACAGATGTTGACTGGACCTTTGCCTTTGCTACAACATGCTCAGGCTAAAAAAATTTATTACCATGGCAACGAGGGGACATCTCAAAATTGCCAAAAATCACTATTTTGATTTTTTCCATCAAAATTGATTTCAAAGTGCTGCAACTTCTCAATGGATTGAGATAGAGTCAAATGCTTTTCATCATTGGTTACACGTTACTTAATGATCAATCTGGGGTCTTTTACAGCCTCTCACAAGTCCAAAATTTTCTTGGCGATGAGGGGGACTCCGCCCCCCTTCAACCCCCCCCCCAAACAGAAGGGGGCACATCCCCCTTCTGGCAACCCCCTGATGTATCTTTTTTTTTTGGTGGGGGGGGGGGGAGGAGGGGCGCCGAATAAGAGGTCACTTTTTTTAACAACATTTCTCAAACAAAAACAAGTGTTTGGGCCTAAATAACTAAATAAGGCATTTTTTCATCATTTGAGACAACAAAAAGGGGGGGGGGGTGAAAAAGGCGTTAAAAGGCGTGTATATGAAGTAATGGGTTAAGACAAGAAATTTAGTTTAATAAGTTTTCATTATATACACATAAGGAAAACCGATGACCCCTGGTAGAGGACCTATATATGATATTAGACCAAATATCAAAGCTCTAAGCATTCTAACTTCAGACAAGAATTTTTTTCATGTTTTTAATATATGTATAGTTCTCCCCTTGGGTACTCCACCTTTGCCTGTTCTGGTGTAGTAAGGAGCACCTTAATGATCATAAATAGTCTTCAAATGTATTTTTTCTGCAATTGTATACATATCTAAATAAAAATGGGAAAAATTATAGCGAAATGTTGTTCGGTTTTCATTATATATGTCTTTAATGAACGACACCGTTATGCGCCATTTTCAGTCCCTTATAATGCTACTTTCAGTATAAGCAAAGAATGAAAGTTTACCCAATGTGAATTGTTCTAAATCTGGTTGTTTCACCATCTGTACAATTTTATAGCAAAAGTATGAGCCCCTAGTGTATAGACTTCAAGAAATATTCAATAATAGCCCATAATTTAAAAAAATATATGACATTTTAGACCTAAATTGTAACTGAAATGACACAAAATAAAGCAAATTTCATTTCTGTCAGACTTTAAATGATGTTACTTTTTCATACATCAAAGTAAATCCCTTGTTAATTAAAAGCTTTCATGAATGCTATAATAATTGCCATAAATATAAGTCACATAGCACATTTAAAGGCAGTCAGATAGACATTAAAGAGACCCGATTGAGTTGTCTCCCTTGCTCTAGAGAAATTCAACCCGGTATATAAAAACTAATTAAGGTCCAGCTGGAAAGGCTTATCAACATGAGGTATGACCAAAAACTCTTCAGTTATGACTCATATATGGTATTTAATACACACAGAGATTTCATAAATGCATTTTATACAGAAAATTTGTGCAGGACAATTGCTGGAATATATAGTAGAATTTGGAATACTTTATGCTTCTATAATATAGATCATAGGTTTGAGAAATTTTTCATATATTGGAGCTTAAAATTGTGCAATATGGGTAGATCTAAAGTTAGGAGAAGTAGCAAATATAACAGGGCACACAAAAAAACTCAGTTTAAGCCTGGAGTAAAACATGTAAAACATGATTATAGCCATGATAATTATATAAATGACTTACCAAATGAACCTGTTGAACAAGTTGTGAGACTTAGTCAGTCAGAGGCAACTGATGTAAAACATATAACCAGAAACAGCAAAAGTGATGATGATGACAGTGTTAGTCTACCATACTCAGACCAAAATCTGAAAATGAGGTAATAAATGATGAAGTTGCTGAAATTGATGAATGTATCATTGTACAATTAGACAATTTAAAACAATTAGTGTCATTGGTCAATCTGCAGCACTTCCAAAACGCGTCCATTTCCCTGAGAATAGTGCGACGGCATGGACTTTATATCAAAGTATCTATTCATTGCCAGAGCTGCCACTTTCAAAGTGATGCCGGTGACGAAATCTAGAATGGGAATGGATGATGTGTCACTTGTTCTCACCTGCTTAAATTTCAAGGCACCTTCTTCATCCCTCATTTAGAAGAAAGTGAACAAGGCCTGTGACAGGGCCGAAGAGGTTGGAGAGGCCCAGTTACAGGCCAATCAGGACTACCTTGGCTGTGTCCTGTCTATGTCAGGGAAAAAGGGAGCAGACGTTCAAACCGATAGCGTCTATGCTTGTCGGCCACAGGGGGTGGCGAGAGAGCTAAACAATGTTTTTGTGCTATAATAGAGCATAATACACCCAGGGGTCTCGTACTCTCACAGGCTAAAGCTAATAAATTGTGAAAAAAGAGAGGCTGCAATCATTTGAAATGTTCGAAAACATACCCCCAGCACGATTCAATTGCGGCTAATGAAAAATTTTTGTTAAATAAAAATTTGGACAAGATACGGAAATCAAATAAAGTTGAAATAAATTCTATTACCACAGACGCAAGCGCGCAACTAGCAAAGACCATTAGAGACTACAAAACTGAGAAAAAAATTAAATTAAAACATTACACTTGTTACATTCATAAGCTTAGAAATTTAGAAAAACAATTACGAGCGATTAAATTAAAATCAAAGCTTCCGTATGGTCAAAAAAAGGAGATTTTTGTTAGATCTTTAGCGAAGTCTGTGAGAGCACGTGGTCGTCTGGAGTTGCAAAATGCAAGGTCACTGAAGTACGAAGACAATGATTTTCTTTCGAAATGTACCCTTGCTTTCAAAAACATTATTCCATGCTTCTCGAATAATCACTCATCGTGTTGTACAAAATCAACAGTGTGTCAACACCATATGGCCATTCTTGATAAATACAACACAAAACATCTACCGTATGGAAAACATTTACAACTTAATAAACAAGATAAAGAAAACATAAAAGCAACTTTTCTCAAAATTTTAGATGTGAAAACCATTAAGGCTATGGCAGAACTTTTCAATACAAATCGATGCGAAAGTTTACATTGTACTATTTTTAATTATGCCCCTAAATTCACGTGCTGGACAAAAAACTTTTCAGGGCTCTGTCATTCTGCAACACATTCTAGAACTCTCGGCACATGTATAGCTACAGTCAAATTAGCTAATGCCATTGGTATAAACGTTAAGAAGAGTTCAAGAATGTTCTTGCAGCTTAAACAAATGGATACAAAGGGAATGTATCATTCTATGCGCCAAAAGACTATAGAGTATAAGCAGTCTAGATACTTAATGAGAAAACGCGAACTGAATTTCTGGACTCGCTTTACTCTGGAGTACCCTCAAATCTTAGTAAAGAACACAATTATGGTGTGAACTGCTGAAAATTTCTGCCATTGCACAGAAAGTAATATATACTCAAAACTTCAGTGACTTTGCATAGTAAACACAAACTTGTGACTTTCAAGTTAGCTTACAAAATACATCCCATGTACCCATGGTACATGAAATGTCTATATTTTTAAGTAGAAACTGATGAAAATTGTATGAAAATATTGACCAATCAACTATTTAAATGATAATAATCATTCTCCTGTATGTTAATCTACTGAAAATACTGGATAAGTGTCTTTTTGCATAAATTTTACTTGATATGCAAGCACAAAATTGCTTTCTCGCATTCTCGAACAATTCAGCTATTTGAATTATCTCCCTTTTTAAAGCTGTTTCTTGAAGCTACCTGTGATTTCACAGTGTCCAAACTCATCAATGCTTTTGTTGATTTGTTTAATAGAGTTGATAAGCTAATTTGGAAGATGAAATGTGAACTTTGAAAAATTATCATTTTACCTTAAGGTTATAAGCACTCCACACTAAATTTCCTATTTCGGCCGTCCCTGACCACACACAAAATGTCAACGCTTCCTCCTATGAAAGTATAAAACCTGAAAAAAAATAATCATTTCATTAACAACACATAACACAAAACATTGCAAATCAACATCTAAATTGTCACAAGTATTGTGGTAGAACTATACACGGAACTGTGATTCATTCCGTATCTCGCCGAAAATCAACTGTGGTCTGAGACCTAAAAAAACAATTTCTGTCACTCTGTCAAAAATTACCTGCAAATATAGCAGCTATAGAAACACTGTTTCTCTCTTGGCCAATCCCTATACATGCAAAATATCACAAAGATACAGGTGCTTGGCCTTGCAGATTTTTTGCTACTGATGAAAGTATGTACCCCCTTGAAAAATGTCTTGATTCTTCCGAGCCTGCAGTTGAAATGCACTGTATGCAGTAAAACGGTGTTCTGGACAATATCTGCCTGAACAATTTATTACTAGCCCTATTTTCGAATTTGCCAGAGTTCATATTAGATGTTACAAAACCAAATCTGATGCTGAAAATGCATTTTGAACTCAAACAGTCATTTAACTCCAGAATATTTACACTTTCAAAGAAATCCTCCCTGGCCTTTCAAAACTGTGGCTACATTTAGTGTGGTGTGCTGCCTAAGCAGAAAATTTGTTTCTTTATCCACTGATAGTATACATGGAAATGGTAAATTTTATAAAATGAATGATGGAATTTGATTTCAGGTTTCCCACTGTTTTTTTTATCATGCAATAATTCTGCCTTCAAAAAGCCACAGGTTGTTTTTTTGAAAATTGAAAAGAAATCACTGAATTTGACAACCCTGTCTGCTGACGGCTTACAGACACTTCAACCCCCAGACACTTCACCCTAGGCCATTTTTTTGCAGACACTAAGTGACTTCCCCCTCATTTTAAGAAATTTGATTAAGACACTTCACCCCTCATTTTTTTATTTTGGGTTTAACAATTATTTATGTTGACTATGTTAAATAAATTCAATAGTGATTGAGTATGTTTATTGTTTCAACCAATGTCTAATAAATTTTGAGTTGATTTAATTCTTGAAGTTTTGGTACTTAAGTTTGTTTTCAGTTTGATCCTTACCATATAATAATCATTGAGTTACGTTCATTTGGTGATGGTTTGTGCTTTAACCTTGTGCTTAATTCACATAACTGGTGCTATTTATTTGTTTAATAAATGACATTATGAATGATCTTGATAAATGTGTCTGATAATGATGATAAATAATTTATATTTACTATATTTTATAAAGCAACCGATTCATTCATTCATATTCATTTTATTTATTTATTTATTAAATTTATTTATTTATTAAATTTATTTATTAAGAATAAATTTAATTTTCATACAATTATACCATTTTAATTCAATTATCTAATCAATTGTGAGATAACCGTTGAATAAACAACTAGATCTAATCAACATGTTGAATAAACAAGGTGACATGCAATAAAAACTTAATGGATGAAAGTGCTGTTATATATAGTGATGGAAATCGGATGAAATTTGTCCCAATCGATCATCGGTTCAATCGGATGGGACATAATCGATAACTTTCCGATTAAAGTCGCGTTAAAAAGAAATAGGGAAGAAACATTTCTTCCCAGGGCACTTGATTATATTCAGTAACATGAACTTCATTTAGCACTTTTCAACACAGTTTTAACCCTATATAGTTATAATTTTACGAAATAGTTTTAATTTTCAAATGATGTCAAATAATTACATTCACATCACATTATATTACAATTGTTTACATCACGTATTGATCCTATTCAACTTAAAATTGTCTCTGAGATATTTTTTTTTGCGATCGGCGAGGTGTTCCTAAAAGAAAATTACCTTCATAATTAATTCCCTTTGATACTTTAAACATTTCGACGACGTCGTGGAACAAATTTTTGGGAATCGATTATTGTCGCTTTACATAACAGTAACTGATTATCGGCGACTTGCGACAATCGGAACATCACTAGTTATATATCATTTGGCAATACAACCAATTAACCTAAATCAGCTTAAAACTTAGTAAA
This sequence comes from Ruditapes philippinarum, assembly GCF_026571515.1. NCBI lineage: Eukaryota > Metazoa > Mollusca > Bivalvia > Venerida > Veneridae > Ruditapes > Ruditapes philippinarum. The sequence goes on along the minus strand of NW_026860556.1, from coordinate 210,214 downwards.
AATAAAGGTAATAAGCAAAATTTTTAATCAAATAATACTAAAAATAATAAATATAAACATATAAAATTATACGCATTTTGTTGTTGACCAACTTGTTTTATTTACTTTATAGAAAAAAATTGGATGAGGGGTGAAGTGTCTTACTGATTTTGGGGGGTGAAGTGTCTGAAGGGATGAGGTGTCTTCAAAATTGGAGGGGTGAAGTGTCTGACGGGTGAAGTGTCTGGGGGATGAGGTGTCTTGCTACCCTGCTGACTAGGTCGAATCAACTTTCAAGTGAGAGACGAAAGATCAGAGCACAGGAACCTGAAATTCTATCCAAAATAAAAAAATAACGATTAAAAAAAAATCCCATACATATACTATAAAAAACACTTTTATAGTATATGTATGGGATTTTTTTTAATCGTTATTTTTTTATTTTGGATAGAATTTCAGGTTACATTTTACTGGTCAGGGACCATCAACCGGACACTTTTTGAACATTTTTCTTTGCAAATTTCATAATTTTAAAGCTAAAGGTACGAAAATTTGACACAGTACAGCTAAGTTCTTCTCCTAACTAACAAACTAGTTTGTTTAGTTCTGATTATGTTGACACTTATATCCGAGGCCCGTCAAGGAGGGTATCAAAATTACCTAAATTGTACATACTACAGTACCATGTGTCCGGACAGATATGTAATAATGTTGATTTAATTCAGATAAAAGCTTTGGTGTTCTTTTTTTTTTATTTTTAACATGACACACAATATTTCAGCAGCAAATGCTGAAGTTTTGGATATTCTATTGTTTACTTTGCAAATAATTATTGCTGTTATATGAGGTCAGGCTTTGCTTTCTTGACCCCGAAATTTCAACGTCAACATTCTTGAAATAGACATTAAAATATTACCATTTACGGAGGTTGAAATAAATTTATTTACCTAATTATAGAAGAAACATGCATTTATTGTTGATAAAAAAGTGACTGACAACCACTGAACAAAGAAAATTCTAAATCAAGCATTTTCGGGGCCGTCCGGGTTTGGTGGTTGTCCGGTTTTGGTGGTCCCCAACCAGTATAGTATATGTATGGGATTTTTTTTTAATCGTTATTTTTTTATTTTGGATAGAATTTCAGGTTCCTGTGATCAGAGTAAAATAATTTAGTTTAAACAGCACAAAAATCACTCCACAGCACTAACAAACCATATATAAATAAACATGATACTTCTGGTACATTTATTATACAAATATTTAATGACACACACGTCGTCGGGTAATGTGTTTTGACGCTCATCTATTTTGACGCCATTTTTGTTTTGACCTAAGAAATGACGAAAACGACCTCGTATGACGTCATAATTTGCTGACTGCACTGCAAGCATGTATTTACAACGTATAACTAAAACATGTGGAAAGACAGAGATATTTCACTGAAAATACTTCACCTTTATCATATGTACTGTATTTTTTCATCTTTTTACTAATGCAAATTCAATTGATGTTTATGCAAGCCATAATTTTGCAAATATAGCCTTTGAAAAATCTTGAGTCTATGACATCTAGACCCCTTGACACCTCGACCCCTTGACACCTCGACCCCTTAGACATCTCGACCCCTGACACTTAGACCCCTAAGACACTTAGACCCCTTAAATATACCTGACATTTCGACCCCTTAATTAATGTATTGTTATATTAAGAAAGACCGTGCTTTTCTAAAAATAAAAAACAAAGTAATGACTAGGTGAGAACATTTTCAGCCGTTTATTTATCATTTATGTATATTATTTACAAAAACAGTAACACAAATAAATATGCATGTACACACGTTACATTGAAATAACAATACATAAAATACGCAGACACTATTACTCTCTTTATATACATGTTTATGTAATAACTGCAATATTTACAATATATACACTTTTTTTGAAACTGTATTTTTTGTATTTCTTATTGATAATCTTTTTTCCAATTATACATTTCCTTGTCTGCTGGATCAACGGAATTGTCATGATCAGGTGTTGCTTGATCTGAAGGAGCGTCACTGCAAATACTACAACTGAACTGTACAACGCTTAAACGTTTACGTGCCATGTAATAATCGATTCTACTGATACCTGCAAAATACAAATTTTTCATCTTATAACAAAATTAAAAATATAAAGTTATGTTTATTGATAATACATGTTTATACCGTTCTAATGAGCGATAATCGGATTAGTATCGGTAAGCGCCGGTGTTAATCCAATTACGTGTCACTGAACAAACACATACATGTATGACCGATAATTTGATTAATAAACGGCACGCGCCGGTGTTTATCCTATCACGTGTCACTGATTAAACATTTACATGTATGACATTAAACCAGCCCACGGGAGATGTATGATGATAATTTATTAAAGTCATTTTCATTTTTTTGTGGTCAAACTATCTATGAAAGTGATTAAATGTGTATCAAAAATAAATCCTTATTATTTAATTATTTTTATTGGATACAGTTGATAACCGCAGATTCTAATTTTCACAGTTACGAATTTTAATTGTTTTTAGTAGCGTGTCATATACATTTTTTGTAAATATCTGACAGACCAAGTCAATAGATATATCTTCAACTATATCATTTACCTAAAAGTACTGATTTTTATTTTATTTTGATAAATATGGGGCGGGGGTCAGCTTCCGCAATTATTACGCAATTCCGTAAACTTTTACACACAATTCAATATTTCATTTAGTATAAACGTTCATTGCAATGTAACATTATTATGTCTTACAAAACAATAAAGTTTACACATTTTTAGTTATTATTGATACGACTTTCGTATGAATTATATGTAAATGGAAAAATGAAACATTACTCACCAGTGTTGCAGGTTCTGTGTTGAACCTTCTCACAAATATCACATGTAACGGCATGTTGTTAAGGACGAACAGTCTCCTTGCACGCAATACACAAAACGGACATTATCATTTAATAAATAATCATTTAATAAATTATCATTTAATAAATTAATATGATTATGACAAATATATACACAAAAAAGGTCTGTAATAATATTCCTTCAATTCAGGCAATATTAATAGGAAACGCGCTTAATGTTATTAAAACTGAAATGTTGTAGAAAATACTCCTTTTTATGTATATCTTCACAAATTTTAGTAAATGATATTATTAAAACATGTGTGTAAATAATTAGCAAAGGCTTTCTATAACATCAAAGATCATTTGTAACTTGCGATATTATATATCTAATAAAGAATTGTTACTTAATGCGCTAATGACGAAATTATAAATTAGCACCATAACATTAAACCACGGGACTTTAATCTGATTTTAGCCCGTAATTAAACGAATGAAAACTGTGATTTGTTTATTAATCACCAAAATTAGATTTTAAAAAATGTAAATTTTGCAACTGATATTTCAGAAAAAGTAAATAAAGTAAAGTCCAGCATTTAAAACAGGGGTCGAAATGTCTAAGTCAGTAGGGGTCGAAAAGTCATCTTACAAGGGGTCTAAGAGTCAAGGGGTCTAGATGTCATCTTAATATCTTAAGGGGTCGAGAAGTCAAGGGGTCTAGATGTCTTACTTGCAAAAATCTTGACCTGCCCTTTTCTGTTTCTATCCTCCATTTTAAAATGTCTAATGAGTGTCATGTGACCAAAACTTTGCAAAGTGTCCTTAATATTCACTGTATCATTAGGTGTACAGCTTATATTGTTTGAAAACGTTAATTGGTTTTTAATTGATACTGAGTAAAATTCATAATGGATTAATTATTGTATACTGTATAAAGTTTAAAAAAGAAAGAAAAAATCATTTTTCAAATAAACATATACATATCTTTACAACATCATTCATTTTAGATATATTTTTCAGCCCTTTAAGCCAAATACAGATGCTATTCATCAAGGTTAATGGTAAAAACATTCAAGGTTAAAGAGACAGGTGCACCTAATAAGCTTAAGACCACTGCCAGGGTGTATGACATTTCTAAATAATGGATAGTTTTATATGAAATATATTATAATTTTAAGTTTTCACGATGTTGTTACATTGCAGGTTTGCTCATTTAAAAACTTCTTTTGCTGTTCATACTTCATTACAGTGAAATATCCTTTTAAAATAACCACCCAATGAAAAGGCGTCATTTCATATGACTGTAAACAACAATGGATGCCTCCACAGTCTGTTTACTTAAGTACAAAACTTAACTGATTTTGAATTTTAACAAACATAAAAATGGTTTGCAGTGACAAACAACATGCCATAGTTACTTTATATTGTATATTATTTAATGATCAAGTTCAATATAAAGAAATGCACTAGTTAAACAGCTTAAGGGCGTCAAAACTAATGACTCTAGGATAGATAAAAAAGAAATAAATAACATACAACTTACTTTGAGTTTTCCCGCTGTTGCAGATAACGCCATTAACGGTGCATAGTGAGATATAACCCAGTAAATTTTACCCCATCATCATAATGACAGAAGCACACGATATAATGATGTTTGCACTTCATATAAAGTAGCGGTCATATAATTATAGATGGACATCGTATAATGAAAAATCGACATAATATATTGATAAGTTGACTGTATATAATGATGCAACCACATAATATATAGAGGATATTCAAGTTTTTTCTATAAATACATGATTTATTTTCATTGAGTGGTATGAAAATAAATATTTCATGAGTGGCGGTAGCCACGAGTGAAATATGGTAATTTTCATGCCACAAGAAAAACTTGAATTTTCTGTTTATTATATACATTTTTCACCTTTTTGATATTAAAATTTGAAAGAAATCCCTTAATTAAATTTTGTGTACTGGCAGAATTTAAATGAAAGTAGTCCGGCAAGACACCAGTGAAAATACTGAAAATATGTTTCACTGCAGTGAAAAATAAATTTTTACAGTGAAAATACGGAAAATGAAAATACACATTTTATTTCATCAATATTTCTCAATATTTCATTTATAAGTATATAATAAATTCATAAATGCACATCGTATAATAATAGATGCACATCGTATATTATTACCTGATGCATTATATAAATGTTATTTGGTATTTTTCACTGTTTTCTGAAATTCTTAAAACGTCAACGTTCGCAAACTGTTGACCGGTCAACAGTTTCGACTGTTTCCCTCGTGTGTTCTGACGTCATTGACGTCATAGAGGATCCCACTTGAAGCGCCCATCGATCTTGATCATGAACCAGACGTGACGTGACATAAAGTATTAAGGTTAATTATGAACATATGGGCATAACTATTTTCTTATACCTTTTTTCTTCTGCAAGTCTGTTAAAACAGTAATTGATCAGGTAATAAAACAGTTATTTCATATGTGATTTTGGAAACAGTCAAACAGTTGTCCCTCGGTGTCGGGATAGTGTTTTGAACTGTTGCCCTCGGCCTACGGCCTTGGGCAACAGTTCAAAACACTACCCCTCCACCTCGGGCCAACAGTTTGACTGTTCCCAAATTACATTGATAAGTTTACTGTATATAATGATGCAACCACATAATATATTCATAAATGCACATCGTATAATAATAGAAGCACGTCGTATAATAATAAATGCACATCGTATAATAATAGATGCACATCGTATAATGAAAGATTGACATAATATATTGATAAGTTGACTGTATATAATGATGCAACCACATAATATTTTCATAAATGCACATCGTATAATGACTGGGCGACATCATATAAAGTCACATTGACATCATATATTGTTGAGTTGACTTCATATAAAGATGCATCTACATAATATACTCATGAGTGCACATCGTATAAAGAACGAGTGACACAACAACGTTCATTTTTAAAATCATAAGACAGTCAAGGCTTTCCATAAATGATTTGTACGAGTACCTGTTCCGCCAAAATATTGTTATTATTATATATGTGGAAGTACGTTCTGACCTATGCTTGCAATTGCATAGCATAATACAAAGCACCTATTCATTATTCACTCATTCAGATCAGTCAATTCTTTTGCGGTTTTAGCTCCGTAATCCTTTAGTTTTTTCACTATTTTATTATCTTCTTTTAGATGAGCAATGTCGAGTGCTGTTTGATTATTCATATTTAGGCAATTTATATCCTTAACCTTGTAACTAAGAAGCATCTTAACGATCTTAAGACTTTTGTTTTTTACTGCTTCCATCAGAGGGGTTGAAAGATTAAAGTCAGGTGTATTGATTTCAGCATCTTGAGCTGTAAGAAAAATCCGTGTTATTTTATTTTTACGCTCCTTTATAGAAAGGAGTAATGGCGTGTTTCCTTCACAATCTCTTAATTTGACATCAGCATGCTTAAAAAATTCATTTATCATCGCATCAAACCCGTTAAGAACTGCTATGTGTAATATTGTTGCTCCTCGATACTTTTGTGATATATTTTCTCCACCTGAAATCTTCAATTTGAGTAGTTCGGGATTTTTCTCAGCGAATAAAGATACGATTTTATAGTGACCAGAATTTGCAGCCATGTGTATGGGACTAAATCCCTCTACTTCATGTCCTTCTATTCCACATTTTAACATACACGAAACAGTATTACTAGCACCTTCAGTACACGCGTCATGAAATATTTCAAAGATTTTAAGGTCTACATCTTCTCTCTTCTGTAACTCTGAAACGAAATTTTCATTTCCGAAGGCATCATGAGATAGAACCTTCTTATTTGATCTATAAAAATACAACAGCCGTTTGAGCAATAGTTCAAATCTTGACTTCGTTATATATACTTTTACTATTCGTTCATTATCTGTTATGTCGGCTGTTGTGACGTACGTCATGAGAAAATCAAGTGAGCATAGATTGATGCCATTGTTGATATCCTTCTCACAAACCAGTAAACCTACTACGTCGGCAATAATATCATGACTAAAGCGGAATTCCTCGTTGTCTTCAATATAGTTAATGAATCCGTCTTTGTATAAAAGCAATGTGTCTTTAACAAAAGATGATGAGGGCACTTTGCATAGCTTTAATCGTCGAGAAATTTCACTGTGTTCGTCCTTTTCCTTATTCTCTACTTCTGTTATCGTCACTGTCTGGTTTGATTGTGACCATAAGAAAGAAAATGCTGAGAAAGAATTAGTGTCTCCATTCAACATATCACGAAGACAGTTTTTGATAAAATATATCGGCTTTTCGAAAAACGTGAATCCAGAATTTTCAAAGAGTTCTAGATATTTGGCATACATACTTGCACACTGAGGAAAACCTATGTTAAACATTGCCGATTGTTGATTTGTATACTTTGTGAGACAGTCGTCTAAAGAAACATTATTTACTTCACGTCCGTTTACGTTCAAATGACTCTTCAGAATATCACGGCGCTCATCATTTGACATTTTCTCAGATATGACTTTTTCAACATTGTCATCAAACCAGGTCCAAAGCTTTAATGGAATACGTTTCTTAACTTGTTGTAGAATGTGCGGCTTTATCGTTATTATAATGAATACACCATCTGCCTGCTGCATTTCATTTAGATAGCGCTGCCAATTTTTTAAATCACTTTCGTCAAGAACAGCAATTCCAAACATGTCGTCAATCAATATTACATCACAAGTTTCGGTGCTCACAGATCTCCAGTCTTCGGGTGTTTTTAGTATTCTGTATCCTTTTGAATAATGTTCTGAAATTAGCTTCAATGCAATTGTACTTTTGCCCTCTCCATGATTTCCACTTATAACAACTATTTTTTTCTCCTGTAGACGTCGTGAGATATTTCTATATGCCTCAGTCTCCACAAAAACGTCAGAAAAAGACTTTTGTCGAAAAGCCATCTCTCTTGCGGAACATTCTGTAAAATATTTAAGGACTGTTGATGCAATATGAGCACTTTTTTTGTAATTGATATTTTTATCAGGATTTTCACATATTCAAAGTTATAAATTAAACTTGATGCCAAATTGATAACTGAATTCCTATTTCACCACTGAGCAAACTAACGTGTTAAATATGAAAGGATCCGTTATTGTACATTTTCTTATAATGGGGATCAATTGTGCCATGTGATTTATTTTTAAAACTTTGGTTAAAAACTTATGGAGCAGACACGGAATGTATACTTTTTAACATTATTCCTTAAAGTGTGACCTTAACCTTTTGGGTACCAAGCCAATTATTGTGCTCTTCACGTCGTCTTATAATGGTGATCAGTTGTAACAAGTTATTTCAAAAATAAATCAGCGGTTAAAAAGTTATGGAGCGGTCAGGAAAAGTAGACTTTTAATATCAAATGAAGACTTTTAACATTTGACCTTTAAGGGTGACCTTGACGTTGGGGATGGCAACCAAATTTTTGCGCTCTGCATATCGTCTCGTTATGATGATCACTTGTGCCAAGTTATTTTTAAAAAAAAATCAGCAGTTTAAAAGTTATGGAGCGGACACGAAGTGTAGACTTTTTATTCTGAAATGAAGACATTTTAACATTTGACCTTTAAGTGTGACCTTGACCTTGGGGGTAGCAACCCGATTATTGCGCTCTGCACATCGTCTCATTATGGCGATTACTTGTCCCAAGTTATTTTAAAAAATTCAGCAGTTAACAAGTTATGGAGCGGACATGAAAGTGTTACGGACGGACAGACGGACGGACAGACGGACGGACGTGCCAACATTTGGGGTTTATGTGTTTTTATTTGATCTTTATGTGGCATTTTTCCCCATAAACCAGTTAAAATACCTGATAAACCAGTCGGTTTATAGGATTTGCTTCTTTTTTATACTAAAATTATGGACGAAATGAAGCTCATAGACCATTGAATGTTCGCCCGGACAGACGGACGGACGGACTAACAGACGGAGACCATTCCTATAATCCCATTTCCGCTATGCGAAAGGGGATTAACAAGCTCTTTTAACTAAGTAAGAGTGGACACGTTTGGGACTATCATTTTATGCCTTCAAATTCTAGCATAATAAACACTCGTTCCGAATCAAAAGTAAATTCCTTACCTTTCAAATTGTCAGGTTCTGAAAAAAAAATATAAAGAACTGATAATATTTGCAGTACGTTTGACTGTTTGACTGGTGTCAAATTGTTGAAAATAAAATGGTATTATATTACAATATATAATAACAGAGAAGTAAAATTTTAAAAAGAATGAAAATGAAAGATGTTGCTTGATATTTTAATTACCATAAAATGTTATTCAGACAAGAGATGAATAAAAAGCTTGTAAAGTTTAAAGAATTGGCCATCGATCGATATTTACTTAGGCACTCGAGGCAACACTGTGTTAGAAACAATGCCAAAATTAAGGTATTGCGACCCTAATGGGCACTATAAGGAACTAAAATATTGACATCATAGGTCAGATATATACCTTAAAGTACACCTGTATGCACAATTTAAACAAAGTTTACCGTACGGAAATCAAGTTATGGCCACTTTTCTTAACTCAAGCTAGGATGTTATGAGAGCTTTTTTTTTAGAAATGAGGAACCTTTAAATAATCTGCAATAACATTCTAATGAAAAATGTTTTTCAATTAATTTTGGTAAGAAACAAATAGCACCATTCAACTAACAATCCACATAAGCAAAATCATGGTTTCTACTTAAAATTTATGAAATCTGTATAAAAATGTTACCCTACCCCACCCATTTTACCACGTTTTTGACCATTTTCCTACTAAGGGAGCCTAATTAAAAAAATCCTTAAAATTTACCCATATGAGTGCCTGTTTTCAAAGTTTCCCTGAATTTTTAAAAAAGTATACTGGTTGATCTTGTAAAATATGAAATACTTTCACCGTCTACTTTTGATTTTATTACACTTTGAAAATATCAGGTACCATATTTATTACTAGATTTAGCATATTTTAGCCAATAAATACCTATATAAATTAAAAAATCAAATTTAAACACTTTTTTCTTTCCAAATATGACATGAGAGATACATAAATAATGTTAAAATAAAAAAAAGAAAGAAAGAAAAAGTTGACCCTTCTGGGGATTGAACCCACGGCCTTTATTTCCAATGTAGTTAACAATGGTTCTAGTCTGGAGTTCCTTCCCCTTATACTACGTTTCCGTAGTAAATGTAGGCAGGGAACCAGACTAACAGTAGTTCTAGCCTCAATCGGAACACCTCGGGCGACTTCAAGAATTCAGATTCCGAACTTGACGGAGATTGCCGAGTTGTTACGATTGGTTCTAGCCTATTTGAATACTCTTCAAAGCGGAGGTAATGCATTAGGATGGTAACCGATACCTGTCATCCAGGTCAAGTTCAGCAAATTTAATAGATCTACAAATTTGTTATATTTAATTTTATTTCGAATCCGTCTTAACTTGATATTGGTTATATATCTAAACGTAGATTAATTTATTAACAGACTAATAATCTGGCTTAATTAGCATTTGCGGCGCAGCTTAGCTATAAGCTTTTACAATAGAAACGGAAGTAGCTATTCGCGCATGCGCATTTTGCGTACGACAAAAAGTCATTACTGAATAATACATGTACATTGTACAAGTTTTTAAGAAATTGATAAACAATTTGATGTAAATACACAATGATTAACCATGATTAACCATGAGTTAAGAAAAGTTCATTTTGATAAATAACCGATGCAATCGTAAATTTAAGTAATTAACTTATTTACGCACTCAGGATCTTTCAAATTTGAAAGACGATGAACGATGCATTGTATTACCCTTGTAGGGACTAAAATTACCCAATTGGAACTGTACACTTCCTTTGATTATGTGAAATTTGCAAGTTAGTTAGTGTCAAACAGATGGATGCGTGACAGGTTGTTTTACAGCATGTTTTCATTATCATTCAACCGGAACGTTTTGTACCAGTGACTTAGTTAGAAACGTAAAATTATGATAATCGTTATTTAAAAAACTTTTGCCCACACCTATCAATGTTTATAATTTATTTTATGAAGTGACAAATATTACCTAGATTATGTAAATGTGTAACGATAAACAAGATAAAATGTGTATTATTTCGCTACCCATCTCAGAAACTCAGAAATTTCAGTTTTTATTAGTAGATCTCTATACATTAATGGGTCACATATATAAAACACTTTCTTCGAATTTTTCAAAGAATTATAGGCTTTCATTTCATCCTTTTCATGTGCTTTCTATTATAGGATTTGCTTAGGCATAAATACAGTTTGAACTTTCAATCGCTTTGTTTGACTAGTTTAACAAAAATAAATACTTTGTCGCGATCTTATTTCAATAAATGATGTAATTTACGGTGTGCCTGAGAGAACATTTAAATATACCTGTTGCCATGGTACTCATCTTCGGAGTTTCGTCCTGTCTTTTGGGGTCAAGATTCTCACGCAAAACTGTCTCTATCTCAAAAAACATGTTTGGTATTCCAAAAACACGCCCAAGATTTAAGAGAGCCTATAAGATGAAAACATGAACTTTCTTAAATAATCTGTAATTTATGCTTTTTATGGAACAGTTTAAGAATACTGGTCATAAGAATTTGTATAGATTATGTGACAATCTAGTACAGAATTATTTTTAGATATAACATCAGTGGCAGACGTTGTCAGAAAATTAGAGCTAGAGAGTGTATAAAACCGATCGCACAAATTATTTTATAATATAAAAGATTTTGATATAGCATCAAGGTTGTTTTACCGCTGACATACCACACCAATGTCTTTTGAAATCAATCTCTGTTAGCCATTTCTTTGTGTTCACTATGTGATGAATCTGTAATAAAACATGCATATTCTTTAAAAGTTAATTTTACACACATCGTATGCTTATGGTGGTCATTAGAACCAAATTATTGTAAAATTCCCTCATGCATACAGAAGTCATGCACTGGACGTACTGTTTCGAACATACGCATGTGTGGCATTCTATCCCCTCCCCTTATTCCCCCTTGCCCATTTTAATGACTTAGAAACAACAATTTTACAATGTTGACAAAGACAATTCTGTGAAATGAACATACAGGAATGGCCTTTGAAAGTGAAGAGGACTAACAAATCGTTTGTTGGGTTTAGCTAATTAACTGTATTAAAACTGACTGAATTACAGGAAGCAAAATCATTTGACGCAGTTAATTTTACGAAAGTGTTAAATGAAGGCAACCTCCAAGGCCCTTCCCTTATCTATCCTCTTCTATCGGCGTTGCAAAATGCAGCAATGTAATTACGGCACCATTAAATTCCGCAATTTTGGCAGGTATAATACTTTGATGGAGACGTGCAAGAGTGCAAAAGTGTCATAATCTCATTTTCGATGTTACATAAAAGCTGATAGTATACTCTTTTGTAACAATTCGCTATTGTTAGAATATAATATGTATAAAGCTATATATGCTGCTGCCTGTATTTCTTGTAATTAACAAAATACTGATAAAGAAGAAATATTTTTGTATATTACCTTAAGATCACTTCGTGCATGCACAAAATCATTTTAGATGGTTAACAGTCTACTTAAAATAGCAGTATAACACTTAGTTCCTGAACATTTCATTTTTTACGTACTGTATTCACGTGTAAGAAAGACATTATTCATTACAATATGCGTTCGTACCATATTTCTATATTCTTTAATTCTTGTTATATCGTATATTACACTGGTATTCCAAGGATACATGTCATCCACTGACCAGTTCCATGCTTTTGTATTTCCATCTATTAATGTGGGATCTCCGGATCTAAAAAAAAATCGAAACTTCAGAAATTAAGAAACAGTTTGATGAAATATTCTATATGTAATACAAAAACCTGTAATAATACATGAACATTGTCATCCCCCCCCCCCCGCCCAGCTTTTTGTTATTTTAGCCACTTTAAACATTCTCAGTCATAAACGAAATTGCAAGCATTTTATAGCATTATTTTCTCCTGTATCATCGTACAACTTCATCAAATACTAGTTATAAAATTTACAAACATTTTATAATATATATTTTTCACTTTAATTTATTGTCTTTCATAAGGAAAAAGCAAATGCAAATGCTTTTGAAAATATTGTAATAATTTTAATTTCCAATGACAAGGTGGTTAAGACTGACAAACCACTTTTTGATTTATAACATTAAATCATAGAATTGTCATTTAAATATCATAGCGAACGTATAAAACTGCTTGCAAGAATTAAATTGTAATATACATGTACATTTTTGTATTATTTTCTTCTTATGCATTATGTTCATTCAATTATCGGCATAATGATATTAATACCTGTAAAAACCGATGTGTAGTGTTTCGCCGTCTTTGGTGAAGAAGTTTCGCAGTAAAAATGCTATTGCCGATATGTCAAACTCTGCATCTGTTTTAGCCGCTTCATTTCTCGGAAACAAAACATTTAAAAGATCTCGATTTGTTTTCAAATCAGTTATGGCCTGCTTATTGTTTTTCAAAAATTCTTCTAAACTTGTTCTCCTGCAATCAAGCTCGTTTTGGAGAATGTGTCTATATACCATACCACCAACATTCGTTATCAGATTATGACACCTGTGCGTGTACGCCTGGTTGTCCGCAATTCCTGAGTTGCTTGAAGACCCTGTTGCCATGATTACTCTGTTGCTCGAAGGTATCGTTTTCGGTGTAGAACTATCTTTGATATGGTATTAATCGTGTCAACCTCATATAATTAAAGATTGCACATTCCAAATAAAGTACGGAGACATTTTAGCGGAATGTATCTACAAGTGAAATTTCGAGATCCATTATATCGCCATTTTGGTTGTTGCTTTTGCTTTGTTGTTGTTTTTGTTCTTGTCTCATTTTTGTTTTGTTGTTGTTATTGTTGTTTTGTATTAATTGCACATTTGCATTAATTGTACTAAGTTTACGTCGTTCAATTTTATCAAAATGGAAAAGTGAAAAAATATTATGTTTCATATTATACTTCAGAAGTTTCGTGAAATGTTGATAAATGGTTTGTCCATGCACCTGTGATGAATCTAATGAAAACGAAAGTTGAAAAATTAATATTTATTAAAAATTAAGAAATTACTTGTTCGAATTTGTAATTCAACTTTCATTATTCTTGTTAATTTTAATTCTTTTAATAACTTAAACTGATGCAAAATATCTTAAACGTAAAGAAGGAAGTAAATTAAGGAGGTGGCCATTTTTTTCTTCATTTTTTCATTAATCGTTAGAACAATTATCGATTGTCAATTGTCGATAACAATTATCTCTTTAATCAATTTCCATTGATTTTTAAAATATACAAAGTTTCACATTAAGATCATCATTATACTTTATATGTTCGTAAAATACTTACAAATTAAAAATAAAATGAAAAAGGAAGTAAAAAGATAGCCTTACCTTTCAAGTTTAAACAAGACGATCAATAAAAAATTAAAATTACTTGTCATGCGCAGGACACTACAAATACACTAATGTCACAGGTATGTAGTGCTAACAGCCCGACTTAAGGTATTACCATCCTAATATTTGGTACTCATCGTTACAACGTATAGATGAGTACCTTTGTACTAGCGTTTTTAATACAAAACCGGTTTATGTACATTCTTTGTTCGCTCGAATGATTCGAGCTGTATTTAATCGGGGTTTTCATATTCGGAAATCAGTTTCTAGCGAGCAACTCTTAGGGACACTCACACATTCAAATTCAATGCCAAAATTATTTTGTGAAATGTACAATATTTTAAAAGCGTACAAGCTTTGCCTAAATAAAATGTATTGTTTAATTTTTAACGGAAACATAGTGTAGACATTTAACATCGTTTTGTATAAATGTTAAATGTTTTGCAAGGAACCAAACATTAAGGTATTTGACAGTCACTTACCTGTGATGTCGAATGGGCACATATTTCCAAAAATATCTGCACTTAAATAACACTGCAATCAAATCAATAAATTAAATAGCGGTTTTTGGTTTTTCCTGGACGAATCGACCACGATTTGCAAAGCATTTATGTGACATAGATAAATTTATTAATCAATTATAATATTTATTGCTTTATGCCATAGTTGCACATTAATAATGTCATCTTGTATACTGTGTACTGTCCCTAAATACAAGCGTTCTCGCATATTGCATTCGAGTGTTTTTAGTTTTTATTTGTAGAAGTTTTGTAGGAAATAAGATGGTACTGCATTACCTCCGCTACCACATTGTATACGCACCGGTCTCAAATATCGACCTGTGTCTTACGACGCATTACTCACCCCAAATGAGGGAAAAAATGACTCCGACATAAAGAAGTCCGCGTAGGGATGACGATTTTATTTAATTAAACATAATATATAACAATAAGTGATTATATTTGTTTATTGCTTCTAAGGGATCACTGTTTTCCAGATTTTAATATTGCAAGTGCAATTGATAGCTCGACTGCGTTACTATTTATTCAAATATTCAAAACAACTTTCACTTTCGGTTTTAAACTAACAATGGACGAAATACTGTCACGCGTGTTTAAATGATTAGTGGTTTGTAAAACCACTAAAAGATTGCCAGAAAGAGTGTTTGACGCATGTTTTGTGTAAACATGGTGTACTGGCTATTTTGCCTTCAGGGTATGGGAAAAGTTTAATTTTTCAAGTGGCACCATTTGCGTTAAAAGTCAAGTATAATCTGGTTTCTTCAGTATGCATAATTTTGACACCCTTGAACAGCATCATGATGGACCAGATTAATTCATTGAAAAAACAAGGAATAGATGCATGCTGGTTAGATTTTGATTGTCAAAGTGGCCAGGCCCTAGCTGACGATATTTCTGATGATGAGGAGGACACAGTTCCACAGGGTCAAGGTGTTGTTATTAATGTGCCTTTAGAGGACATCATTACAGGAAAATTCACGTTGGTATATGCTCACCCAGAGGCGCTTCTCAGCACCGGTAAAGGGACATACTTATTAAGTGCAATGGAACGAAAGGGCATTATTTCATGCATAGCTATTGATGAAGCACACATGATACTTGAATGGTAATTTCTTTAAATGTTCATTTATATCAGTGTATGCTTAGCAGTTCCCAGTTATAGACAATTACTAAATTATATAACTTTTTGGTTATATCCTAGATTAGACCCCTTATCCCGAGCCTTCTAAACCAGGAGTTATTAATGCATATGTATGTATGTCTATTCCATGACTAGAAGCACTAGCATAGTGTTTTGACTATATTTTTTCTGTGAGCCAAGTTGTTGTGTCTATGCATTACATTTGTAACAAAAAGTATTTCAGGGGTAGTGTACTAGGATGGGACTTGAATTCATGACTGTCAATAAGTAAGTGTTAGCACATAATTCCAAGCTTTTGTGGTGTCATAAACTACACATCTTTCCCGACTATTTGTATATGCCTGGTCTAGGCATAATTGCCTTATATTTTCACATATCGGATTGGTGGCCCTCGTCTCAATCCCGGAGTTATGAGTGCAACCCTTGATTCTCCAACATACATGTATCCGTTTGTTCATATGATATTACTAAATACAGATCTTTCTTTGTATTTGAACAAGAAAGAATAAATAGGGTTTCATATTGTAAGTACGTAACTTGATTGTGTCCTCTTTGTGGCCATGTATGTGTCTTGCACTATGGGTCACTAACCAATACCAACAGTCTACGGACAAGCTTGACAAATTGAAATGTCTCATTGTGAATATAAAGAAACCAATCCGCAGAAACATGACTGAAATTGTTTGTTGGTTTAATTACCTCATACCTTTACTTACAGTATGAACAAGATGCATATTGTAAAAATGCTGAATACGAGGGTCACGTGACCCCACCAGGGTCTATAAAAGAAAACGGTTTTCCAGAAGTAAATCATTCTACAGCTGGAGTTCAAACAGATCACATCGAGGATTACTTAGAACCAAAGAAGTCGCAAGATTGTTACGACAATAATTTGGAAGAAATAATGGAAAGTAAAGGACAAGCTTGCGATGATTGTGGGCAATTATTCGACACTAACCATGACGTGCAAAGACATGTCAAAAGCGGGTGGTGTCCCGAAAGCAGGGACAGAAGAAACGATCACGTGAAGAAATAAGCGATAGTGAGCATGAAGAAGATGCGTTAGAAGATAATGAGGCTTATGTAAATTTATGGAAGCGAGCCAGAAAATCAATTGATGAAAAATTCGACAGAATATATAACAAATTGATTGATGACGGAGAAGAAAGTGACGAAGAACGTATTCAGCAACAACGAAAAGGTGTTTTTCAATAATTACACAATGTTAATTGACAATTTTATATTGCCTCTTAGTAACAATGAACTGCACAGCAACATTATGGCTCAGATAAATAAATTGATTTCAAAAGGTTATAACAAAACTTCAGCCGTGACAAAAGTCTTGAGAAAACATAAGACAGAGTTTGAAAATTTATTTGAGACTGAAATTACTGATGATGAAGAAAGTGACGAGGAAGAAAGTGACATCGATGAGGAGACATCTGAAAACTAATTTATAGGTACGTATAGTTATATGCATTTCATTTCTACCTTGGACACTCAGCAGTAAACATGGCTCCAGGGGATGATTATTTAAAGTCAATATACTTCGACCCAAAACACCCAGCCGCATTTGCTGGGCCACAAAAACTGTACAAAGTGGTCAAAAATGAAGGGAAATTTAATATGGGAATGCACAGAATACGCAAATTCTTGCATAATCAGGAATCTTATAGTTTACACAAACCGGTTAGAAGACGTTTCCCACGAAATCATGTTGTTAGTGCGGGTAAAGACGATTTATGGATGGCTGACTTGATCGATATGGTGAAATTTGCTGATTGGAACCAGGGTTTCAAATACATTTTATTGGTGATAGATACATTTTCCAAGTATGTGTGGTTACAACCGTTAAAACACAAAACTGGGGAAGAAGTAGCTCAAGCCTTTCAGAAAATTTTTACATCTTCAAACCGTTCTTCGACCAAATTATTGACCGACAAAGGTATGAATTATGTGTCAAGTGTTATTTTACTACAACATGTATACGACTGTTTTGACAGCTACTACACATTCCTCTATTTATTTTCAAGTCAAGAATTTAAAGCCAGGAAAGTCCAAGATCTAATGAAAAAGAAAGGAATCCGTTACTATCCCACTCAAAATGAAACAAAGGCGTCCACATCTGAAAGGGCGATTTTGAGTATAAAAACCAGACTCATGCGCTACTTGTCGTACAAAGAAACCAGTACATTTTTATCCATATTACAGGACATCGCCGACAGCTATAACCATACCTATCATAGAACTATTGGAATGAGACCCGCAGATGTCAAAGACAGTAATCAAGAAGAAGTACGAATATCAACCTACATGGCTCAAAACCCTAAAAACAACAAATCGAATATAAATCTCAAACGCTTCAAATTTAAATTAGGAGATTATGTGCGTATCAGTCATCTAAAAACTATATTTACTAGGGCGTACCATCAAACGTTTTCGGGCGAATTGTTTAAGGTGTATAAAAGTTATCACAGAGGTACATTGCCTATCTATCGTCTTCAAGACATGCAACAAGAAGAAATCAAAGGCACATTTTATGAAAGCGAGTTACAGAAAGTGGACATTGATCCTAATGAAACATGGAAAATAGAAAAATATTAAAAAGCCGAGGAAAAGGACGAAATAAACAACTCTTCGTCAAATGGAAAAGTTTCCCGCCTAAATTTAACAGTTGGATAAAAGCTTCGGACTTAAATTAACGTTTTTCAGTTTATGTGTACAATAATTACTATTGGATGAAAGCTTCGGACTTAAATAATCATTACTTTGTGTGTTTGTGAGTTTATGTGTAAAATATTTACTATAAAATTATTACTCTATTAATTGTATTTACATGTTATAAATTGTACCATGAAAAAGAGAAGAAAAAAAAACGTTTGTAAATAAATGTAAATATGTAAACACCGGCTTGTTTTGCTTAAACTTTATCACCGGTGTACACAATGTTGTCCGTATGAATGGGTTTCGCTCTCTATCTGTCAGTATAAGGTTTATTGCCTCGATGTGTATCTATCGGTGGTTACAACACATGTGAAATTAAATTTTTGGAGAAAGGGTTAAATATCATAAACGGGTAAAAGATGTTGCGCCCGACAGCGCACTATTCAGTTTAAAGGCCTCAACAGACGGTAGGATTTTGAAGTACAACACCAATTAAAACTAAGATGTACAGACAAATATTAATGTGTGAAGGCTACTATTTCTTGATTTCGGAAACCTTAAGTCTAGATGTAAGGGATAGGACATGTTCTATTTCGTACCGATTTTTTCAGACCTCCCACAATGACAAGTAACAGATAACCAAATTATCTCCTGATAATGGGTGTAATGAATGAAATTCCAGAACAATTAGGGCTAAAAGGTAAACATAGTAGTAAGATGGGGTAAAAATGATGTTGAAAAACTCTTCAGGAGACCCAAAGTTGTGTTAGGTTCGAATCCCAAATTATTTCGAAAAATGATTATGTCACAGTACCTATTGAACTGTTTTCTAATTAGGGGAGAGGAGGTAGTTTGTAGGTGGCCAGATAGCTTAGTCAGTAGAGCTGCAGTACGGTTTTCCGAGGGTCCCAGGTTTGAGTCTCGGTCAGGCTTCACATTTAAAAAAAAAATATATATATATATATATATATATATACAATGTATATATTTTGAATGGAGGTGTTTCAATCATTACTTATGGCGAAAAAAGTATTTAGTGAGTAAAGTATGTAAAGGATCAATGCAAAGGGATCCTTTTTAGGGGAAACCTCAGATGATTCTTACAGTGTAGAATTACCGTCTGAATGCAAGTGTTGTATAGCTTTAACGGACTATCGGCGGATAAAAATGGGTCGTCTGCTGTATACTGTCATAACCTAAATACAAAAATAAACTTGCGCAGCAGTGCATAAATGGCGGATAAATAACGCCGCGCTTGAATGGTTCCGATTTTTTACTAAAAAAATGTGGTCTATTCTTCGGCCCTTGACTACTATTGACAATCTTGAGGCAGCATTAATGCACTTTGGATGCATTTTTTTTACTATTTAAGATATGCAATAATTATTAACAAATTCTGGAAAGGTTTATCCTTGATAGCAACGACAGAAAATTGCTGAGTTCGTTCGACGAGAGGAATGAAAATCTGGATTATTCGCAGATGTTTCCAGTAAAGTACCTGCGAACTCTGCATATTCTGCATATATAGTGTAAATAAGTATACACAATAAGAAATATTTGAAAATACTCTGTGTTTACTACTTGCATTTACTTGTACTCTATATTGATGTCCAATACTCGTTACATTAAAAAGCAATACTCGTGACACCGGCGGGCAACTCGAAAGCAATACTCGGTACACTGACATGTGTATTCTCAAAATGCACTGTCATCTGAGGTTCTATTGTTGATTAAACATTTCCAACATAAACATCACCTTCATTATCACATTTCACTCGATTCAAGTTTTTCTTTTAAGGAAGTATATGCACAAAAACATCAATTTTGACTGACCCGAGCTCATTTATCACGTGAGCAAGGAGACGAATTTTACCTCCTAATTACATTTCAAAGCTATTTCTCAACATTTTTGGGTTTTCAGTAACTAGAGAAATTATCGAAGTATTTGCTTTTCTCAAACCAATTCAAAATGACTAAATATCGTCACTGAATTTACATTCTTTCCTCGTTCAAAGTCGCGAAATGGGATAAAAGTCCTCATAATATCGAGCAATATCCGGTGTACGGTATACCGCAGTGATTATACCATGCAGATTTAGAAATTTACTTTTTATTTACATGTTTATTTCATTTTCTTTATATTTAGTAATCAAAAACTCACTGATAATTAAAATTCTTATCTATTTCTTTTTTATTTTGAATGAATGCAAAACTTTACGTTATCGTATTAAAGGGAGATAATTTCCTAAATAAGTCTATAAAACTAAGTGATCCCTTGGGCAGTGCCAATTTTGATTCCAGTATTTTAATTTGATACAGATCCACTAGATTATGTTTCTTGCTAGCCTCAATAGTTTTGCAAGTCTTTTAAGCCTTTTCACTTACTATATGCACATACAGAAAACGCAAGGCCCCTGGGACAGGACACATTTTGACACAAGAACTTTAATTGAACATTTTGTAGAGTTCCACTTGACAATGTTTCATGCTAAATATCTTTAAGACATAGCCCTTGCAGTTTTCAAGAAGACAATTTTGAAGTATTTACTATGTAAGGAAAAGGAAAAGCCAAGACCTGCTGGGGTGAGGCCAATTTTACCCTAGGGCTGTAATTTGAACAATTTGTGTAAAGTTTCAATAGATAATGCTATATATGATAAGATTTCATTTGACTCTCGATTTTAAGCCCTTCTTTCCCAAATGTTCATCGGAGCAGAACCGTATGAGCTTCATCCTACGATCATCCCAGGAAAATTTCACCAAATTTGACCCAGTATTTTCAGTGGAGAAGCCGTTTGAAAAAAATATGACGATGGATGCACTAATGAGCGCCAAACAAATTTTGATCATAAACACGCCCGTTTTACTCACAACGAGTGAAAAATGTCCATCGGTAAAAATGTTGTAAAGCAACTTCCGTTCCTCGTTGTGAGCACCCATCTATGACGTGTGACACGATAAACAAGGTGAGTTTTTCATAATTTTTGAAGATTACAGACATTTATGTAAAAATATCGGAAGGCAGTTAGCTAGCGATGTGTTTTCCGAGTATGCACATGTAAAGATATTGCCTGTTGGCGGACAATTTGATGGAAATACCGTGCGACGCAGTCACTCGGGGTAGCTGGAAAACTTGAGACAACTTCTCTTTGGACCTAATTTAACATTGAAAACGTCGATTCTGGTGACGTTTTGTGCATTCTAACCTAACACAGATGCCCACAAGTCTTCAGCGTAAATTATTATCTGAAAGTTTTCATAGAAACGAAGATATACTCTTTTTGCTTTAATCCTCGTTGTGAGCACCATAACCTCGTTGTGAGCAAGACAAGCGCAGTGCCAAAATAACTCTGCCAAAAATCATCGAACCATGACCAAATTTAAACTTGACCTGTATTTTCTCACGACATATCCATATGTCAAGTTTGATTTGAATGTGTAATACCCTTAGGGAGATAATAAACGGAAACTGAAAATTTCATATTATTTTCAAAGTAAAAGGGGCATAACTCTGCCAAAAATCATCAAACCATGACCAAATTTGAACTTGACCTGTATTTTCTTATGACATATCCATATGTCAAGTTTGAGTTGAATGTGTTGTACCGTTGGGGAGATAATGAACGGAAACTGAAAATTTCATATTATTTTCAAAGTAAAAGGGGAATAACTCTGCCAAAAATCATCGATCCATGACCAAATTCGAACCTGTCCATTATTTTCTCATGACATATCCATATTTAAATTTGAGTTGTATGTGTGCAACCGTTACATAGATAATGAACGGTAACTGATGATGACGGAATGACAGAATGATGGAATGACAGAATGGAACAGGGTAACACTATATGCCCCGGCCATTATATGGCGGGGGCATAAAAACATAACAATACAATCAAGTATCAATAATAGAATTTTATTCTCCGATTTTTTGTGTTTTTTCAAAGATATAACAGCAGACTGTACAATTATTCTGGAAAAGTTTATATACACAACTATGGCAATCTCATACTTCACAAACATTCTACTGTTTGATTCAACAAATCTGTAGTCAACATTCTCATAATGCACCTTTTTAAAAATTTCCTTTAACAACATTTGAATAAAATTTTGTGACTTGGTAATAGCCTGATCAGAAAGCACAAATGAACAGATCTGGCTATACATTAATATAATATGAAAATGAACAACAATGGAAAAATGCATGTTCAAGTATGCAAAAAAAATACAAAACAAGGGAAACAATGACTAAGATAGCCTGTTTCTTAGGGCTACTGTTTAAAGCAATATACTGAAAAATATTGACCTTGCTGAGGTATAAATCACATTCATGATTGATACTGTCTAATATAGGCTCATGACTGAATATAGGACAACTAATCGGTCTGTAAAAGATTTCTGCAACTCTTCTATATAGAATATTAACAGTTATATGTAATTTCAATTTAATTCAATTTTTTTTATAATTTACCTTATTCCTAAAAATCATATACATGATTAACTTAAAGGTTTAATTCAACATGTCATCACAAAAGGCTGAAAAGTAAAGTAAATATGAGAGAAAAAGCTCACTACAGATTTGTGAACCAAACATTACAATAAAATACTCTTGAATACTCCTAGTCAACAAAACAACAAACATGTTCTCCATTTATAAAATGGAACACAAAAATTGAACAATAATTGAACAAAGCTGATACAAAAAATCCAATATTCCATTATTTCATTGCATGCATACATGTGATTCTGATTCACTCTGGGTATATAATACTTACTATATTATTTTTCCAAATGAATCTCAAGAACTCTACAACATGATAAATAATGACTATAAATCAAACAGTACCATGATATGATTATCCTACACAAAAATTATTTAACGACTTGCTCTTAACACAAAAATAAATCCAGATAAAGACCATACTTACAAATTTCAACCATTTTGAGAAAGAAGTAAAAAGAAACGTGAATAATTTGACTTTCAGCTAAAAAAATATTCACTGCTTCCTTAATTTAAACTCTTAAAAGATATATTAAGTTTCCATTTTGCAAAAAAAAAGTTTTCCTCACAGCTCTTGAATCATGATTTTAAATACTGAAAGCAGGAAACAGCTTGTCTGGCAAAGCACATAATGAACAAAATGTGACATTTTACTTACAAAATATGACATTTCAATAACAAAATGTGATATTCAACTTACAAAATGTGACATTTGAATCTTTAAATGTGATTTTTTGAATTATAAAATGTGACACTTCACTTACAGAATGTCTTATTTTGTTTATGAAACTTGACATTTAACTACCAAAATGTAACATTTTAAATCATAAATTGTGAAGGTAACCTTACAGAATAAGACAGTGTGATTTACAAAATGTGAACCATCAATGTAATGATATGTGTGATATAACATACCATGTATGGTTAACTTCAATATTTGTTAAACAGACCAGACAAGAACGTGTACTAGTATAACATGCTATGTCATTAAAAACATCATCATTCCTAAAGAAAAGTATAAAATCTTACAAACACTTCTTTAAAAAATAGAATGTTTTTCTTAAAAATGATCTTAATGGAATAACTACCATACTAAATACGATAAAAATATAGAGAGTCGTTAGACAGTAAAATGGAAACAGTTCATCCATGAAGAACCATACCTAATGGAGACTGTAACAATAAAATTCTTGTAAGATCATAACATCATAACGTTTCTGTTTGCTCCTGATTTAAACAAGAAATACAGAACATATGAAAAACTGTATGTGAAATGATTATTTCTTTAGCAAAAAAATAAAATATATGCCTTGCCAATCTGTTAATGTAAAATTATTCTGATATATATTTTATCTTTGATTTGTATGCATAATGTTTCACAGTTTTAGCAAGGTTTATCTGTTATAATCTTAACATAGTTTCAGCTGTAAATCATTGATTGACCTTGACACACAATCATGAGAATATTGCAACAATATTGACAGTGTTTCTAACTACAACAACAACAAGTAGAAGCCATGTGTAATACTGAAGCAAGCTTACATTAATTACTACTCTCAATGAATCTAAACAAAAGGATACCTATGAACTCTTTTAAAGTAATTCTTGTTTAAATACTTAGGATATATCAAAATATAACATGTTTATCCTAAATTTTCATTACAACTTTTAAACAATATATTTATTTTTACAAATTCTACAATCTAAGTTACTAAACTTTAGAATCACTACATGTGGAAAATTCTTTTTTTTTCTCCCCTTTTTTCCTCATTTTTTTAAAAAAGAATATCATTAACATGGTTATTTGTTTTTATTTTATATAACTTTACTGGGTACAGTGTGATCCTAGATTATATATGTGACTGGTTCCCATAAAACTGTGTTCAAAGCTATCCTAATGTCTAAAACCATTTTTTGTAGAAACTGAAAAAAAAGTTTAATTTTCATTTGTACAAAGTTGCATTTTAAATAGAGTATCAATTACATATGCCAACCTAGTCAATTCATTTTTATTTACAAGTTAGATAAATAAATACTATATTTCAATTATCACAAAGTTAAGGCTAAGAACTATATTTTGCATATAAATTTATTACACTGTAACACGTTACATGTTATTTATCGAGGATCAATTGGAATACTGTCACTGTAATTCGGTGACTATGTCAATTATTCTACAAATTATTTCTATATATTGAGAGCATACCATCCTAGTTACGACCAAAAGGTATTGTTTAAGACTGGTAAAAATTTATATCTAAAATAATTGAATGAGAAAACATTCCTGTGATATCATAATCAGATGCTTTATGTAATGTATAATTGTTTTGTTTATTTTTTAGTTGTTTTGTTTTTTAAGTGATTCAAAAACATTCATTTTAGCCTTATCATGAATGCAACAGCCCATATTCATTAACTTTTTGTATCTAAGGCAAGTCTTGTGCTTTTAAAAATGCGAAATTCTGTAAATTTATTCTTTGTAGACAAGCCACATGTTGTAATGTAGAAATACCAATACAAGTATATGTCAACAAAATGACATCAATGATATCTATTATGACAAAAAGAACAATTAGCCATTGAACTAAAGATTGCAAATGTTAATGAATAAGGGCCACTATCCCAATTTTTGAAAAGCTACTGTTGGAAAAAAAAAAGTCAAAATAAGGTCTAGTGACATGTGTCTAAATTCTCGCTTTCACCATTAAATAATTTATAATAATTTACAAAAGCACCAATAGCCTAATCATTTTTAAAATTTTCATCTTATGAAAAACTAAAAGCAATATTTCAAATCTTGCATTAAATCTCAATAATAGAAAATCTCAAACAGAAATGCCCATACTTATTATGAATCCATCAATTCTGCAACCAAATTTCTTCCATTCAACATCATCTACATAATAAACAAATTCTTGAATTTTTTTAGAATTCTGCAATTTTTCAGGTTTTATCTTATTTTTCGATAAAAAAAAAATCACATTTCATGGTACAAAAAAGGGGGAAAAAATATTTCCTTCAAATTTATGTCTCATGATTGCCTTCATACAAGAATTATTTCGTATATGACCTTTCACCTGCTGTTTTTGTGTAATGGATCTGTCCTTTGAATTTTTAACAATACAACAAGAGCCATGTCAACATGGCCATCCCCCGCCTAATGTGTTTGCTCATTGGAAGAATGTATATGTAGTAGAGCAGAATAATTCCATTTTAAGAGGTCTTTTGGTAATGAAAACTGATGGCTATAGTGATTACAGATTTGAAACCTATGTGAATACTGATGGCTGAAAATAACAAAGGGCAATAACTGAAAAATAATGCAGGGTAGGTTATCATCCTTGTGTGCTGCATCCCTCCTCAGTAAAATCTATCCACCTATGATGTTTCAAGTTGATACCTCAAATACTTTTTGAGAAAAAAATTGAATTGAAAAATTAAGTATGAAAAATAACAAAGGGCAATAACTCAAAAATTATAAAAGGTACAGTTATCATTCTTGTGCAGTGCACACCTCCTAAGTGAGATCTATGCACCTATGAAGTTTCATTTTGATATCTCAAAGGGTTTTTGAGTTATGCTCTGGACAAAAATTAATTTTGAAAAATAACAAAGGGCAATAACTCAAAAATAATGCAGGGCAGAGTTATCATTCTTTAGCACTGCACTCCTCCTCAATGAGATCCATCCACCTATGAAGTTTCAAGATGATACCTCAAATACTTTTTCAGATAAGCTCTGGACAAAATAGCATGAAAAAAACAACAAAGGGCAATAACTCAAAAATTGTATAGGGAAGAGTTATCATTCTTGCGCACAACATTTCTCCTCAATAAGATCTATCCTTCTATGACATTTCATGTTGATATCTCAAACACTTTTTGAGTTATGCTCCACTCAGGTGAAAAATTAGGTATGAAAAATAACAAAGGGCAATAACTCAAAAATTATGAAAGGAAGAGTTATCATTCTTGTGCACTGCACACCTCCTGAGTGAGATCTATGCACCTATGAAGTTTCATGTTAATATCTCATAGGCTTTTGGAGTTATGCTCTGGACAAAAATCAATTTTGAAAAATAACAAAGGGCAATAACTCAAAAATCATGCAAGGTAGAGTTATCATTCTTGTGCACTGCACTCCTCCTCAATGAGGTCTATCCACCTATGAAGTTTCAAGTTGATAACTCAAATACTTTTAGAGATATGCTCCGGACAAAAATTTCGGACGGAAGGACGGACGGACGGAAGGACGGAAGGTCAGACGGACGGACGGACGGAGACTATTACTATATCCTCCGCCGAAAATTTTCAGCGGGGGATAACAAGAGGGCCATGATGGCCCTGAGGTCGCTCACCTGTATATAGGCCCCCAGAGCGGGGCCAGTTTAAACCCTAGGGCTTTTGTTTTTAACAAACTTTGGAGACACCAATTAGAAGCTGTTTCATGTTAAGTTTTTACTACACACATATAATGAGAAACAATGATCTCCCTCCGCCCCCCCCCCCCCCCAATTTTAACCCAAGGGCTTTTATTTGAACAAACTTGGTAGACACCCATAAGAAGATGTTTCATGCTAAACATCTAAGCTCTAGCTCATTGGGTTTTTTAAAAGAAGATTTTTTAAGTTTTTACTATACACATATAGTTAAAAACAATGACACCCCTGGGGCGGGGCAAGTTTTGACCCCAGGGGTTTTATTTGAACAAACTTTGTAGACACTTACTAGAAGGTGTTTCATGCTTAATATCTAAACTCTAGCTATTTGGGTTTTTTCAAAGAAGATTTTTTCAGTTTTTGCTTTATACATATAAGGAAAATCAATGACCCCCAGGGCGGGGGCCAATTTTGACCCCAGGGCTTTTATTTGAACAAACTTTGTAGACACTCACTAGAAGATGTTTCATGCTTAATATCTAAACTCTAGCTATTTGGGTTTTTTCAAAGAAGATTTTTTCAGTTTTTGCTATAGACATATAAGGTAAATCAATGACCCCCTGGGGCGGGGCCAATTTTGACCCAAGGGCTTTTATTTGAACAAACTTGGTAGACACTCACTAAAAGATGTTTCATGCCAAATATCTAAGCTCTAGCTTTTAGGGTTTTTTAAAAGAAGACATTTAAAGTTTTTTCTTTTGGTTGCCATGGCAACCAGAGTTCTGCATGGAATTAAACTCTTTGAACAATTTTTAAAGGTGACAACCAAAGGAACATTCCTGTGAAGTTTTAATGAAATTGGCTTAGTGGTTTTTGAGGAGATGTCATTTAAAGCAAAAGTTTACGGACGGACGGACGCCGGACAAAAAGCGATCACAAAAGCTCACCCTGTCACTTTGTGACAGGTGAGCTAAAAAATACTACCAACATGACACAGCCTGGTCAGGCTGCACAGATGTACAAGCTGGCCTGGCTCTATACTGGTGGCAAAGGTTAATCACCTTTCAGCAGGTCAAGGGTCAAAGAATGACTATAATCAAGACATTAAGCAAAGTTTTACAAAGAAAAAATATACACTTTTTGACACTTGTAAATTCAAGCACAGTTGGTTTTTTTTGTGGTCGTTTTTTTCCCCAAACAATTTAAGCAAACCAATGTTAAAAATAAAGCTATTTGGATAAAATTTATTGCTATGACTTACTATGACATATGATTTTAATTAAAATAAACATCAAGAATAACGTTCTATTCATATCTGGTACATTATTACTCATTGTGCAAGTGATACAATGAATTTTATGATGAAATTCTGCCTATTTTAATACCATAAACATCATAAAAAGCAGAGATAAATGCATAAAGCAGGTTTAAATACAATATGAATAACCACTATAACAGCTTATAAACTGAGGATTGTTTAAAACATGAAATAACAAAATTCAATAAAAATCTTTATGTTAAAATGGTTGCAAAATATATTCTGGTAAAACAAAATCTAAAGCATTCAAATTAATAGGTGAATATGATCTAAGTATGACTGGTTTGGTTAAAAATCAATAAAACAACCCTAATTTATCATAACTAATAACCAATCAAAATGGCACAAATGGTGTTTCTTTCATTTGCTGTGATTGGCTGAACCTCGACCAATGAAAGGCTTTGATTCTGATCATGTGCTTGGTGTATTTTGAACTGTGGTAGAATAGGAATCAGGTACATCTAAAATATAAACAGCATGCATACCAATTAAAAATACACAACAAATAAATAAAATCTCAAGAATTACACATAAAAAATACACTAACAGCTCGGCCTGCCTGCAAGCCAAAAAAGCATCATAAAAAGCAATGTCTCTTTCAAACACCAATCTTGCTGTGCAAAAAAAGGGGTAAAAACGACAAGGTAACAAAGTTAAACTAATTGTAAAATCAGTTTATCAGCTATATGATATTAAATATATAGTGACTAACTCGAAACAACACTTCAAGAAACAAGCACAGACTAACATCTAAATAAGATCAATATAGAAAGAAAAATCTATACCAAATCTATTAATGGCATGACATAATGTTGCAAAATTTCATTTGATTCTTAAGATCTTGTTATTGCACACACTAGGTCTTCACTTCTGCCATTTGATGACCTATTACTTTCTTCTAAATTATGTTACTTCAGCAACAGTAAAAGCTATACTCATGGCCAGTTAAAATTTTAAGAAAATTTAGTTAAATATATAGTAGAATAAATTCAAAACTGGAATTTGGGCTAGTAAATTCAAAATCTTAAATTCATTGACTGTATACTGCAGCTTGTGAAACACAAGCCTTAACTTTAGACAAAAGCAAAAATCTACAAGCAAATTCGTTGAATTTATATCCCCCGCCGAGTACTGGTTATTATTAACACAACAACTGAAGACATAAGGCTTTATTTATATATTAATCATGGCATAAACAGTAATATTCTTTGAACTTGATAAATATTCAGGGCAATAACAGAGCCATAACTTTGTGTTAAATAGTAAAATCTGGAAATGCCAATGAGATGTATGCATACTACATAACTAATTAAGGGCCATAAATCTGAGTTATAAGTATCTGACTGGAACAAGGCGACTATATGCACATCTCCTCTTAGTTTCCCATAAAGTTTCATTGAATTCCAGCCAGTAGTAGCAGAGAAGTAGCGAGGAAACAAATATTTTTCTATATGGATACTGCATAACTAATCAAGGGCCATAACTCTGAGTTAAAGTGTCTGACCGGAACAAGCTGACGATATGCGCATCTCCTCTTGGTATTGAAGGTTCCCATAAAGTTTCGTTGAATTCCAGCATGTAGTTGCAGAGAAGTAGTGCGGAAACGATTTTTACTCTATATGCATACTACATAACTAATCAAGGGCCATAACTCTGAGTTAAAGGGTCTGACCGGAACAAGCCGACGATATGCGCATCTCCTCTTGATAGTGATGATTCCCATAAAGTTTCGTTGAATTCCAGCCAGTAGTTGCAGAGAACTACTCCGGAAACGATTTTTACTCCATATGCATATTGCATAACTAATAAAGGGCCATAACTCTGAGTTAAAGTGTCTGACCCAAACAAGCCGACGATATGCGCATCTCCTCTTGGTATTGAAGGTTCCCATAAAGTTTCTTTGAATTCCAGCCAGTAGGTGCAGAGAAGTAGTGCGGAAACGATTTTTACTCCATATGCATAAAGCATAACTAATCAAGGGCCATAAGTCTCAGTTAAAGGGTCTGACCGGAACAAGCCGACGATACGCGCATCTCCTCTTGGTATTGATGATTCCCATAAAGTTTTGTTGAATTCCAGCCAGTAGTTGCAGAGAACTACTCCGGAAACGATTTTTACTCTAAATGCATACTACATAACTAATCAAGGGCCATAACTCTGAGTTAAAGTGTCTGACCGGAACAAGCGGACGATATGCGCATCTCCTCTTGATATTGATGATTCCCATAAAGTTTCGTTGAATTCCAGCCAGTAGTTGCAGAGAACTACTCCGGAAACGATTTTTACTCTATATGCATACTACATAACTAATCAAGGGCCATAACTCTGAGTTAAAGGGTCGGACCGGAACAAGCCGACAATATGCGCATCTCCTCTTGATATTGATGATTCCCATAAAGTTTCGTTGAATTCCAGCCAGTAGTTGCAGAGAACTACTCCGGAAACGAAATTCGGACGGAGGGATGGACAACGCCAAAACTATATACCCCTCCCGATTCCATAAAACTATATACCCCTCCCGATTCCATCGGCGGGGGATAATAAGCCTCACCCCTATGTGGGGAAATTAAAATACTAATGTATTTGTACAGATTCAAACTTTAAGGCTAGAGCCTTTATACTACACGACCTGTGTAAAATGGACTGGTAACTTTTGTTCTGCACAGCTTGCTGCAAGTTCTTTCAACATCAAAATAGAGAATATTGAATGAGTGAAAGTTCAATACTGAATTTATAGAACTTGTTGAATAAAATAATATTATACTCGCCAGTCATGCTCATATTATTATTCAATTAACAAGTTCAATAAATTTATTATTAAACCTACACAAATACATGTATAATATTCTATTTATCACATACCAAAAATAAAAACTGATAAAAGTGAAAAATAATCATTTTTCATTGACAAGCCTTTAGTGTAACGACAACATTTAGTGCGTTTTTAAGCTACATTGTATGTTTATAGAACTCAAATGACATTGCGTCAAAATATATGCACGGCCGCGCAATAACGTTTTTACTAAATTGCAAAAGTGGTACGGGTGTGTGATAAAACCTATTAGAAAGCTGTATAGATACTGATCAGAATGCACAAGCATGTAAGCAGGCCTGACTAGATAGTGGTGGCAAAGACAAGCTATGATCACTTCTAACACTGCAAGAGTTAAGTCCCTCTAAAATGGAATTGTTCTGTATTACTATGTTATATTAAATGATGAAAAAATCCATAACATATCTATCAAGTATTGAATGCTTTCTGTAAAAGTATCTCTTATTTAAGTTCATTAAAGCTTCTATAAATCAGGAACAATTAACTACCTAAAGCTGAAGACTTTCATTTTGTGTAGCAAGCTTTTTAAAAGTTGTTCTTGTTGTTTTTTTTAAAATGAGTACAAGACAAATGTACATTTGAACACAACAGCAAGAACAGTGGAAACACTAATATAAATGAAATGTTAAGCTCACAATATCTAAAACAGAATTTACATAAAAACACAAAATTAAAAGCTCCGGAAGGTACTTTTTTTCAGATTTGAAAGCTGTATCAAGTGTCAATTTCATCACCTCATTTCATAACTGTATTACTGTTTAAGAGGAATAAATTTCTTCATCCAAGGTTTTCTGATATATTGCTTGAAGAAAATAAACATGTGATCTACAATGAATTTAACCATATACATGATTGTGCTGACAAGAACTTTGGTACCAATTTATGTAACCTATATAGATACCTCTACTTAATAAGACTTGGTAAAAACATAAAATGCCCTGAATTTATTCCTATAATTTGGCTATAAATGTGTACAAAGAAATACTAAACAATATATTCTTTCAAAAATGTTACAATATCTGTTGCCATTTTCTGAAATAAGCATAGATGCATGCATAGCAATATATAGAAAATATTCTGTTGTATGCTAAAAATATTTTACAGAAATGATTAATTTCCTAAAAAATTTCATGATTATCAAAAATACAGCAATTTATTAATTGCACATTTCGCACCAAATGAAATTTAGATTATATTTTGAGTTTTTTGTCTCTAAAAATGAATTTGTAAATATCAATTAGAGTTTAACAAACAACTGTAACAATGTACATTAACTGACTTATCACTGCATAAATGTATAATGTAAACAATACTATCAAGTGATGATAGGTTTTAATGAAAACAACATTATCCTATGATGATAAGGTTAAAATGTAAACTATATTATCACATGATAATGTGTTTTAATGTAAACAATATTATCACGTGATGATAGGTTACAATGTAAACAATATTATCACATGATGAATGGGTTATAATGTAAACAATATTATAACGTTATAATGGGTTTTAATGTAAACAATATTATCATGTGATAATGGGTTTTAATGTAAACAATATTATCATGTGATAATAGGTTTTAATGTAAAAAATATTTTCATGTGATAATGGGTTATAATGTTAACAATATTATCACGTGATAATGGGTTTTAATGTAAAAAATATTATCATGTGATAATGGGTTATAATGTAAACAATATTATCATGTGATAATAGGTTACAATGTTAACATTACCGAATGAAAATGGGTTTTAATGGAAACAACATTATCACGTGATAATAGGTTACAATGTCAACATAATCACATGATAATGGGTTTTAATGTAAACAATATTATCACATGATAATAGGTTATAATGTAAACAATATTATCACATGATAATAGGTTATAATGTAAACAATATTATCACGTGATGATGAGTTATCACATCAATGATCATGACAATAACACAGATCAGAATGTACATGAGTGTGGGGAACACTACCTCGTGGAGTCAGCGGAGACGACGCAGGCATACCCATTCTCGGCATCTCACAACATTCACATTTATTCAAGGCCGGATGATTGAGGAGTGTACACGCCGAGCAATTCCACATTTCACCTTCAGCATCGGAATCACCAGAATTGATTGTGGGTTGGTGTGGTGGTGGGGGTGGAACCTGTGTTGCTGCTATACGTGGGGGCAATGGGGGCGGTACTGTAAATATTAAAGAACAAAAAATAATATAAACATGTTTATTTACAGTAACACAAATATTTACGTATATAAAAAAAATTAATAATGGTGTATCTTCAAAACACATGATTTCATCTTCTACTAAAATACATTTAAAAACATGTCTATAAAATATAAACTATCTATAATCATTACTTAAAAACCATTTCAAAATTATATCAACTATATGACCGTATCTAACTTTCTACATATTTATTGTCACTCTTCATAATACAACTTTCAACCTGCTTATTTGAAAAATGGATTTGCCCTGCCTTGAATTTGGAACAGTCCATTTGAAATTTGTGTGGGATTTCAGTATAAAAATACAATAAACTGAGCTTCCAACAGTATACTAACAGGTCAGACTGTATGGATGTGCAAACTGGCCTGGTACTATACTGGTAGCAAAGACTAATCACTTTCTGTTCCAACAGGTTAAGAGTTCAGTAGTATAATCATGACAATGTAACTACATGCGTTGAATTCATTCCCACATACTGACTGTCAAATTTTTCAAAAGAAAATATCTTTCTTTCAACTACAGCACCCAAAAACAAGTCTGTTCAAAGTAATTTAAATACCAACCCAATTATAAAAGCAATGAGGTACAAATTATCAAATGTGATTGTCACAAAATGAAAGAATTTTTAATTTTTCAATAGGATCAGACTTTAGTACTACTACAACATTGTTAATGTCTAAATAATGCAACAATCAATAAACACTTTCAAATGTGATAGTAACTGTATGGTTGATTTTTTGTTTAAATGTACTTATGAGTATTTTCTATTAAGTTCCATAGACCGTAAAAGCAAATTTTACAATTCCGAACAAAATCTCCCAACAAAATAGATTCTAACAACTAACAAACAAGAGCTATCAAGCTGACAGTGTGCTGAACTATTCTTTGAACTTGATAGTAAAACAACAACCATGCTGGAAGTTTTCTAATTCTAATAGTATGGCTCTGAATGAAGTTTTAAGTAATATAATACTTTTAAATTGTGTGTAGATAGAACTATCGCCAGGACATTTCATAATTCACAAAGAGGTACAACTCTGTCAAATTCAGTTTTAGAGTTATGGGCATTTGGTCAGCAATCAAAAAGATACGTGAAATTTCTCCTGTCTCAAGTTGGAGGAATGATGGTGAACAAGTGTGCAAAGTTTCAAAACCATATGTCAATGGGCTTTGAAAATATTTGAGATGGTACGCAAACTTTAACGTATATTCTAAGTCAATAAAAAATGCTTGATAGATGTACCTCCTTCTGTCTACAGGTTGGGAGCATGATGGTGAAGAATTGTGCAAAGTTTCAAAGCCATATGTCAATGGAATTTGATAATATTTCAGGTGGTACAAAAACTTTGACATAAGTGATTACGCCAACACAGACGCTCGGTTGACTAGGATAGCTGATCACAGCCCAACTTATTCTTATTGAAAAATCGAGCTAAAAAGGTGTAGCATTTGGACAATTGCTTGTTTGTCTATTTTTTACACCAATTTTAACACATTCAGTCAACATCTATGCTAGAGTTGTCGGTCATGTTCAGAAAAATATGATTATACTATAAAAACATGTGTGAAGTTTTACATATATACCTTAATGGTAAATGAAAAATTATGAGGTTAACAAAACCATAACTATGTGTTACATCAAAACTTGTCAAGCTGAACTAAACTCTGCCATAACTTGTCAAACAGAAAATCAAAATACAGTAAGTTCTAGGGGAAAGTGCCATCATTTTATATTATTGGCATGATTGCAATTCAAGCATTCTATATTTAGTTTAAACAAAGCAGAAATAAATCAATAAAACAAACAGATATATATATGTCAATGGAAAAAGAGTAGTACATATAGGGGGAAAAAGCATCAAAGACAATTTTTAAAAATTGTAGGGGGTAAAAAAAAAGAAATTATAGTTTCTGTGGGTGATTATTAATGTAAGTTACCATAGTGAAGTCCTAATAAAAAGAAAACAATCTTCATAAATCCAAAGAAAGTAGACATACAATATGAATCAGTGACTTGCTTTAAGATTATCATAAAATTCTTGAACGTTATTAGTCATAATTATACAAGTGAAGGATTCATTAAAGCTTAAATTTTATATGAATTAACGGTAAGGAATACAGAACATATTATTTTAAAGATCAAAAAGGAAGACATGCAACTTGTGATTTTTGTGTAGTAAAAACACATAGGGATTAAACGATGATCGAGTATAATCGAAAATTGATCGGTTATAGAACCGATCGGCGATGATCGATTACAAAGTTTAATAATCGATTATCGGTAATTCATTTTCTTGCTGTTACTTAAGTGACTCACTGTATTATAACAACACTCTAATTTATTGAAACAATAATTTTCATTCAAATGAATATGAAAGCATACAATGGAGTTAATAGTTGACAGTGAGGCATGCTAGTTTAAAGGTATACAATGCTCAAATTTTGACATTAGAAAATATTTAAAATTGCTAGACAGTATATATTTGAATATAAAATAAACATGTTTTGACTTCACACAAAGAAGATATGTTTAATATGTATAATATGTAATATTATATACATAATATGTATAAAACTATTCTACATTGCAGATATAGTGTCATTAAAAAAACTGGCAGTTTTGTTAAGAAAGGACCAGCTTAACTTGTTCCCATGTACATAGTTTATTCATTCCTTTTTTGGAAGTGAGACATAATAATTTCATAGATTTTAATGAATTTATTTGATTAAAATATTTTACTCAAGGATGAGCATAGTATATTTTTAAACTAATTTATTTCAGTTGATAAAGTGGTGGTTACATGGAAATGGAATTCTTATAAATATTAAAGCATGATATGTACATTGTACATATTTACTTTGTTATTGTAAATGTTTCGATTATATAATCGATGATTGATCGAAAAGGGTTGTTCGATTATTTTCGATGATCGATTATGATTTTTGTCCGATTAAGAAACCCTAAAAACACACACAAAATAATTTTTTTATAAAAATAAATGTCATTATCATACCTTCACGAGGCTGTGGATCTCTGGGCGGGAGCTCTGGAGGGATTTCTGGCGGAGGTCTTGTAGGGGTACTCTTATGAGGCACATGCGATGCCCCTCCATATATAGAACCACTCGGCCCCATATTGATGGTCTTGTAAAAATTCTGTTGTTCTAGTGGATCAAGTACTCCTAAAGGAGCTGAAGCATAAAATAACTGACATAAACATATGAGAACATGATTTATTAAGTATGCTTTTTTCCTAAATCCACTCACTGTTAATGTCTCATTCTGACTGCAAACTTTTATTGGCAAAGGTCCTTGTCTATGTGTTATTTATGGGTGAAACCAGAAACTTTCATATTTCAGTTCGACAGTATTTGCCTAATTTACAACATCTTCTCATAATGTTGATGTACTACAAGGTAGAACTTAGTTAGTCTAACTATCATAAATATAATTATTCTGGCTACCCTTTCCTGACAAGATGAAGATCTCGAATCACCTACACAGGTTATACTGAAAGAAACACACACTGTTGGTAAGCTTCTACTGAAATTGTGTGAATACCCATATGTGCACAGTGTGTTAACACGAGTGCAGGTATTAGTTACCCACCTCCACTTACTGCACTGTCTGTTAGGGATAAAAATATAGCATGCTCATTGATTGGCTTATTTTTTCTGGGTTTTACTAATTGTGACGAGAAAGAAAGAGATGATAGAAAATTCATGTACAGATGCTTGTACATTGGTTCCTTTTTTCAGGATTTCATACTATGACAACAGGTAACATGTTTTATTCTTGTTTATGATAAAAAGAAAGAATATCAAAATAAAGAAATCTGATTTATACTCGTACAAATCCATTATCCTAGTATTTCGAGGCACCTTCTATCACTTAGAATGCTGAACAGTTATATTCTTTGTATTTATTAGAAAATGTTTCATAAATTTACAGCATCAATAATTGTCTCGATTATCCAATGAAAATCTCTGTTATAAACAAGCAACATACTATAAAACTTTATAAAGATTAAGATAGGTCGATTGTGTAGGTCGATATTTAATGAGGAACTTACTTTGACCATTATTCATGAGATCAACCTCCCGAGTCATTAACTGGATATCTGCCTGTAGCTGTAGATTGTCTCCCTTTAATTTAGCTAAATCTACAGACTGAAAAAAGACATAACTTATATAACAAGTTGTCACTTTTGTCTCCACAAATATAATTCAAGTGACAGAATATTACAAATATACTGGTCAGTTTAAATATTACAATAATATTGAACTTAAATATTGCAATGTTTTATTTTAGTTTATACAAATTTATTAAAGTTTGATTGTGTTGGAAACTAAATGCTTATTGAAACACTCTCGAATCCCTTCCTGGAAACAACAGCTTGCCCCGGACGCAGTTTGAATCCACCATTTGACAGTACACAGACATAACAATAATTACTTATTCATAATTCACTTTCATACCTGTTTAAATGATTTCAGTAAAAAACATAATTATTCTGTTCATACAATTATGACAGATCTTATTTATAAATGCCAACTGCAGGAATTCCTTTTCCTCATCACTGCTATATGTCCATTATGTAACATCAGCAAATTCATAGACATGGACACCTGTTTCTGTAACTGTATTTATGTTTTAGGTGAATTTTTATAATTTTTACACATTTTAATCATTATTCAGAAATATTAGATTTTTTTTTAAAGTCCATTATTGATTGACAGAAATATATCAATGATACATCAATATTGTTTCTATCAATGACACCTTTATGTCAATTTGTACACAAAATAAAGTTTTGATATCAAGTATACCTTCTCTTATAAACAAAGACTTACAGATGGAAAGACAGATGATTTCTGTCGTTTTCTTTCTATCACACGACTTTCTAATGTTGTCACCTCCCCTCTTAATTGAGCCAATCTTTCTTCAGCCAATTTTAAATCATCCACAAGCTTATCCATCCGGGACTTTTGATGAGACAATAATGCTAGAAATATGAGAACATTGAATGAAAATTATCATAATACAAATGTACACAACATGATACACCTTTATACTAAAAATCTTTATAAAACATACACAATAAATATACTTGACATTCTTTCCTTGCTTACTGACTTGACTA
The DNA here is from genome assembly GCF_026571515.1 of Ruditapes philippinarum. Classification (NCBI taxonomy): domain Eukaryota; kingdom Metazoa; phylum Mollusca; class Bivalvia; order Venerida; family Veneridae; genus Ruditapes; species Ruditapes philippinarum. The sequence continues at coordinate 171,155 of NW_026860556.1, read as the reverse complement.
CAACATATAATGATGTGCACAAAAAGTGTTGCTTTATCATTAAAAAATATTATTAAATTATACTTAAATCATTACAGGCATTTTTACAATTCTATTCATGTGTATTTTGATTTTCATACAAGCATTACAAAGATAAACTTCAATATGATATAACTTTCAAAATTTTTTAAGCATTTACAGATTAGTATTACAAGTAAATATCTAAAACATTCTTAAGCAGGTGATGGATATAGGACAAATGCTTGCCAAACAAAACTAAAAATGAATAATAGTTAACAGATAACTCGTGATATAGTAAACATACCTTGAAGATAGGCAGGGTCATCCTGAACACTACCCGATCGTTGTCTATCTCGTGCCACTGACGATTCTGAACTAAGGCTACTTGGACTAGATGCTGGTGACATGAAGGGTTGTGTGGGTATGTGACGATAATCCATATCAGAAATAAACACTGAATTATTATCTAAACTAGCACTCTTTTGTATTGGGCCATGTGGATGGCCAGGTACTCGGCACTCATTTGGCATATGTGGAAATTTAAGAAATCCACCATCGTCTCGACTAGTGCCAGGCCCTTGAAAGTTTATCACAGTTGGACGCTCTGGTGTATAATGTCTGTTCACATAATTTGGCTGCGATTCCGGCAAGGGATTTTCATTTGACTGGGTGTATTGACCCAGCATCATATTCTTATGAACAGTTTGTGGGCTTACACCGCCCGGATTGGAATTTGGAGGTCCAGAAAATTTGTTAAAGAATTGAATATGGGATTGCACACCTGGAGCCCTTGGCGGGGGTTTTATTATCTCAACTAAAACAGGTCCAGTTATATTTTGAGGGTTAGGTTGGGAATCGTTCATAGAAGGGTTACGTACATTAGGAGATAAACTAGGGTCACTATAAGATCCATGAATATTAGCATCATTCTGGCCACCTGGTGACACTAACGGTCTTTCACCATGAGGCACCGTGTTCTGTGTATTTGGACTTGCCGTGGGATTTTGAAGAAAGATCATCGCCTGAGAAGAATGTTGTGATTCATACTGCTGCTGTCCATAACCACCAAAACTTCGCTGCTCCTCTATTGGTGACCTATACGGAGAGGTCACGGTCGGCGTGTGATTATTATTATACTGCTGATGTGAAATAGGCGAGGAACGATGATCCGGTGAAAATGCTGTATTCTGATTGGCTGTGTATGTCACTTTATGATAGGGGTTATTATAATGCACAGGATGTTGAACCCAGCCTCGATTTGAATTCATTTGATGTGACGAGTTATTTGCAGTCACATGACCAGTCACAACGCTGGGATTAGAAGCTATTCGAATTTGAAAATAATTTGGATGTTGATTAACAACACTATGTTCTCTGCTAGTCTGAATATGCTGAACTTCAATTTGACGTAAATTTTGTTGTGATGTATTTACACCAGCAGGAATCCCTGAGGGGTTTTGTACATATCCTCCACTATATTGAATCTGTCTGTTTCCATATGGCTGAACACCTTGTAAATTGTTACAACTAATATTTGGAATTTCAGCAGTATTTTGATCACTCCTATACATATCCATGAATTGATTAATTTCATTTGGCAATATCGGAGCTGTTGGAGGGTGGTTATCGTCAGTGCCTATGATTGGTCCACGATACCCAGGTACATTCATAAGACTGTGACTCGAAGTTAACGGTGGTCTAGAAGAGGCACTGCTTGAGCTCGTGTTACTCATGTTGCTGCCAGATGAGTCACTTCGTGGTCTCGGTTCACCAAGGTTTAATTCATTTATCCGTTCATTTACTTGGCAGTTTTGATTGCCAAATAAATATTTTGGACTTTCATTGGTTAACATTTCGATACATCTTTCTCTATCATTACAAAACTGAAAAAGAAGTAATAAGAAAATTTAGTTATTGTCTGAATAAATATAAATACAGTCTAAATCTCAGTTTTCTGGAAGAACTAAAAGTAAGGAAACTAGATTACTTAAAACTGTATACATGTATTTTTAAGAGTGATTTTTTCACCTTGTATTACAGAGGTCTATAGAAGGCCTCTTCCCAATAAAAATTTTCTTTAAATTCTTACAATACAGTTCTTCCAAAAATCCAAACTTTCACCAGCTGATTTACTTTTCAAATAAGCAATTTCAACATAAAGTGAGAAACAACTGTATAATGACAACTAAAATACAGTAATGTAAGTTCGAATATAGAAATCAACTCCAGTTTCAGTTTAAAAATGTAATTATTTTATTTGAAAAATATACAGCGTTTCGACTCAAAAGTCTTCATCAGGTATACTTAAATACAGCTAATTTAATATTGAAGTAAATTATGTTAGTATTCAATATTATTTCAGCTAAATTGTGAAGAAACCTTATAGCTTATAAGGACCACTCTTGGTGAAACAGTAACAGTGTCATATATGAAGAGACATGGTTGTGAACAAGAGCTGTCGGTAGGACAGCAACGCTCGACTATTCTTAGTGCTTGATAGTAAAAAAAATGCCTGATACAGTTACCTCCTCCTGTTTACAGGTTTGGGGTCATGATGGTGAACAAGTGTGCAAAGTTTCAAAGCCATATGTCAATGGACTTTGAAAATATTTGAACTATTACAAAAACTTTAACATAAATTCTAAGTCAAACAGAAGGCTGTCAGTAGGACAGCAACGCTCGACTATTTTTAGTGCTTGATAGTAAAAAAATGCTTGATACAGTTACCTCCTCCTGTTTACAGGTTGGGGTCATGATGGTGAACAAGTGTGCAAAGTTTCAAAGCCATATGTCAATGGACTTTGAAAATATTTGAACTATTACAAAAACTTTAACGTTAATTCTAAGTCGAAAAAGGGGCATAATTCTATCAAAATGCTTGATAGAGTTACCTCCTCCTGTCTACAGGTTGGGGTCATGATGGTGAACAAGTGTGCAAAGTTTCAAAGCCATATGTCTATGGACTTTGAAAATATTTGAACTATTACAAAAACTTTAACATAAGTGGTTACGCCGACGCTCGGGTGACTGCAATAGCTCTACTTATTCTTATCGAATAGTCGAGCTAAAAAGGGGCATAATTCTGTCAAAATGCTTGATAGAGTTACCTCCTCCTGTTTAAAGGTTGGGGTCATGATGTTGAACAAGTGTGCACAGTTTCAAAGCCATATGTCAATGGACTTTGAAAATATTTAAACTATTACAAAAACTTTAACGTAAATTCTAAGTCGAAAAAGGGGCATAATTCTGTCAAAATGCTTGATAGAGTTACCTCCTCCTGTCTACAGGTTGGGGTCATGATGGTGAACAAGTGTGCAAAGTTTCAAAGCCATATGTCAATGGACTTTGAAAATATTTGAACTATTTCAAAAACTTTAACATAAGTGGTTACGCCGACGCTCGGGTGACTGCAATAGCTCTACTTATTCTTATCAAATAGTCAAGCTAACAAAGTAGGGTTGACACAAATGATCTCTAGGTATGAGACCTTGACACCTTGACTTCATGTACTAGACCCCACTTAAAATTGATTTTTTTCTTTTAGGGTAGTATGTTAATACTGAAAATTGAAGTTGTCACGGATACAATATATATCTGTAGCTTTTATAAAAGATACAACTTTTAAGAGTCTTTATTATTTTTTATATGATATTCTGTATCATAGATCCACTCTGCTTTAAGGCAACTGACGGTCAGAAACTAGAAACACTTTACTACTAAAGTTTATCAAAACACCCACCATTCACCTATCCCTTTCCTATTTTGAATTTTTTGAGGTAAGTTATATGTCCTTTAATAGTACAAGATAAAAATATGGTATACAAATCCATGCATAGTGAATGATCCTATAAAAAGCAGAATAGTGTCATAACAAATACCTGAGTCATATATTGTGTTACAACGACATCGGGAACTTCAGGGAACCGATTTTTTAACTCCCAAAATAGGCTTACATCTGCCATATCTAATGAAATTCATCTTTTCTTTAAACTGAAAAAATAAAATACATAATCAAGTTTAATAATTCTCCATTAGGAGTATTTACACAAACCTAAAACAAAAATTTGGCTTAATTAAAATTCATGAATTTCCTCCTTTTTTTTTACATAAAATGTAAATATGCAAACATAATACATTAACTCCTTCAAAGGCTTACAATAATATCTTCCATTCTTTTACTTATTTATCTTTTTCCACTCAATTTTAAGGTCCATTTCTTTTTCTTGGTCATACAAATATACAATGTACTAACGAAAAGACTCAAAATTTTCTTTTTGAATATTTTCTGACACAAGCAACAACAAATAATCCTTTATCTTCACAAAATGTGTTTATCTTTTAATAAAAACAACTTAACTTTGATTTTTTTTCAAATTAAAATCCTAAGGCTAAATTCACCATAGATATAAAAACATGAAACAAGAATGAACATAAAATAACTTCCTTATTTAACAAAGGAAGTTTTGGTTTCAACTTTTGTAAATAATAAATAATCTATCATTATTTTCTCTGAAAAACAACAATAACACAATTTAAACAACACCATAATACAAGGTGAAATATTGGAATGGGAAATGAATCATCCATAAAATTATCAAGGTCAATCATGTACAAGATAAACACATGATCCTTACGAAAATATCACAACTGCACCCACTAAATGTCATACTTATAATGTTCACATTAAATTTTAGGGAATTCCCCATTTCTAAAAATAGAAGATCAAATTTAAAAATAGTTCAATAGAGCAACATAATGATCACTTTGAATGATGACTTAAATTGGGAGACTTGTCTTGGTGCAGATATTAATTATTATCTTAAATTTTAATGCATTTTTGAAGTAAAACAATTGCACAATAAATAAAGATATTTACATGTACATTAAACTCTGCTTATAATCATATTCAGGGGTCTGCCAAATTTATATTATTATATCCAGACATTGTCATTATATATCAGAGAGGCAACCAATTTAAAAACAAGTGTCGGGGGACTACAGTAACAGCATTGTTATAAGCGGAATATTGTGAAAAGTGATTTAGTGGAGTTTATAGTGGTATACACGTACATGTACTAAAATAAAAGTCATGTTGAAAAATGCAATTTCCTTTCAGGTTTTGTGATTTTAAATATCTTATACTCACAGAAATTTGCAACTTTGCAAATTCTAAAAAATGTCACATTATAACCTGTATATTTTTTTCCCCAACCTGATATTTTTGTTATGTTTTATTCACAGTTGCTGTTTATTTTTACTTCTTAAATATTTCAGGAATACAAGAGAATACTTTGTAACTTAAGATTTTAGAAATTAATGCATATGAGCCGTGTCATGACAAAACCAACATAATGGGTTTGCGACCAGCATGGATCCAGACCAGCCTGCGCATCCGCGCAGTCTGATCAGGATCCATGCTGTTCGCTATCAGTTTCTCTACTTGTAAAAGATTGGGAAAAAGCAAACAGCATGGACCCCTGATCAGATCGCGGGGATGCACAGGCGTCGGGTTTCATGCTGGTCGCAAACGCTTTAAAACGTTGGTTTTTTTAAAATTCCCCGGTTTCATTTTTAAAAATTTCCAAATTAAATTTCTAAAATGTTTAGTCTTCAAGAATTTGCCCACACTAACTTAAAACTAAAATATGTCAATATCAAGGTTATTTACGGAAGTCATTGAAGTTGGGTAATTGTGATAGAATATGGAATGTTTAGATTACATTTTATGTTAGAAAAACAGATTAATGCAGTTTTACAAATTCTAAAATTGGTTATATTAACATAAAATGGTGCATTCTGGTATGTTTTTCTAGCATTTTAACACTCAAATATTTTTTCATATTAACAAACACAAAACATATGCAATTAATAAAAAATAGATTCATATCCAGTCAGTGTTGTCCCAATCTTCCAAATTTATTTCAATCAGAATTAATTGATCTGCCTGATTCAGTATTGGGTGGAATGTGTACTTAAAACAAAGAAAACCAAGATGCTGATAGTATAGGAGAGTATTAAGTCCATAAAGATTATGTTAAATTTCATAGACTTCTGAGAATGAAGTAAGCATAAAGTATCTGGGATCGAAAATTCCACTTGTCCACTTGTATTTATGAGTAGACATTGGGACTGGACAAAATACAAAAAACGTTTTCCCCGCTAGTCCGCAAAGGGCAATTTTGGGAAATTTTCCAATATAAAAAGAAAGCCTAGAATTTTTAAAACAAATTGTTTTACCCTTTAATGATGGAAAAAACCAAAAAAAAAACTTTTTGTTAAATTATGTTAACTTGGGGGGGACTTTACAAAACTCTCAAAACCCTTGTTAAATTTGGGACAAATCTGACTATGCCCCCAAAAAAGTGCATGAAATTTTTATAACCCAAAAACACAAGCTTTTTTTTCTGTTTTTTTTCCCCTTTTAAAAAATGTAAAGAAAGATTATAATAATTTTGAGCTGTCTTTTGCATCTATGGCATTTCTTAACTTGTCCGTATGATATCAATATAGTAAATTCTTGAAAATTTTCACTTGTCTGTACAAGCTATGGGACAACCTAGGGAATACAGAAAATTTATTTTGCAGCCCCTATTTAAGTATTTCAAATGTTAAAAAAAATAGAACTGATCATTTTGATAAACACATTAATAATTACTTGGAAAATACTGATAAAGTTCTTAGAGATTTCATATGAACATTTATATTATTAGTTATAAAGATTTTTGACCTTATATATATGCAGCCGTGTATTTAAAACTATATAGATGTCATGATTATCAAATGAAAAGCAACATTACAAACATGCAGTATTATAAGATATATGATAATATTTTGCTCAAGAACAATTTATTTTCTGCTATATAAATATATGATATTATTACTAATATCGGATAATGTATCTCACACTTGCAAACAACATATATGCACCCAATACCCACATTCTGTAAATTTATACATTTTTAAATCTGTAATTTAACAGACTTGAATATGATAAAGTTTGAAACTTTTGTTAAAATTAAACAAATGCAGGTTTAAATAAATAAAGTTTATGTAAATATCGCATCATCATGTCAGAACATTTTTATGGAGTTCTAGTTAATTCCTACTTCTTGAATTATCAGGGTTTCTAATATTATCAGGGCACACACAACTGCAGTGTTGCACCTAGAATTTCAAAATTATGGGAATTTGTGCCCCACTCAACTGAAAAATGTGGGGGATTTGAAAAAATGTGGGGACATACATTTACCTTACGATATGACATACCGAAAAGAATTAATATATTTTATGTTTAGACATTTTTGACAGCTATTGTCAGCGCAACAGAAATAGAAAAAATAAAATATTGATGAATACTACAATAACAGGGCTCATCCGGAAGGGCGATTCAGGTGAAAACTTCGCCGTGTATATTCCAATTTCGCTCTTCCGATTGATCAAAGAGAAGTCAACATCGCCGATAAAATCTTAATTCCCAAATAGTAATTACTTAGCGATGTAAAGAGCAGAGATTGTATCCGCTTATATGACGACCGCTAATTATCATTATCCAATCAGAGCGTCGCTTTATACTACCCTTCTACCTGTAAGCGAAGCGATAGACCGCCTACTCTAAACAGTAAATAATGAGAGCATCGGCCCGAAACGGTATAATTGTGTGATAGTTTTGCGAGTTTAATACGGGATTTGGCGATAATTATAAATTGTTTTTTCCCCGATTATCTAAACAAGTGCAATCTTCCCTAATTGATATACACGATGCACTTCGATGGTGGGTTTTTAACCCTAGTAAAGGCGATGTGCAATGGATTTTTCACGGCTATCACAAAACTGTTAGTCAATTAAAAATAATCAATTTCATTACTGATCAGCGACCAGATTAAAAACTTAATCATAGTATTTAATGATTTCAGTCTGTTAACATCAATTTTTACTGTAAAATTGTTATGTCGCTCACGTCATGGCTACAAGGCGAAATGCCGAAACCGAGCAGTAAGAAAGTTACTGATTTTGATAGTTACACCTACGCGAAAATTTAAGAAAGCCAATTCGCAAAAATCTTGCGATTGGTATGTTGTAGACAGTAGGGGTGTTTGGCATTGTTCTCTTTGTAGAAATGCCAAATTTGACACAGTTTACGCACGTGGGCAAGACATCCCGGCGTAACTACATATCGGTCGTATATCATGTAACGTGTATATAACAACAACATTTGTCTGGAAAGAAGTGTTCTTATTGTTTCAAAATAAATTCGTAAATATGACGCTCAGATTAAGATTTATCAATATTGTAAATTTTAAAAAGCATTATTTATAAAGATATTACCGAATTTAACATTTCATGAAAATAAAGGGAGGTAATTAGAAATTAATTTTCTACAATTTCTCAGTCAAATTTTTCATTAAGAAATCAATGTATGTAATTTTAGTGATCAAATATGCACAAATGTTTGCAGTACATATTTTACATATTCTTTGATGTTTGAAAATTTTTTTATAAGCATAATCAGGACTGGGAATCAAAACTGCGTCGTATCCTACAAAATGTAAACAAACGCCGCCATCTTGGAACGAAAAACGTATGTTTTTGTTTATAACTTTTTTTGTTGGAAATGACTGAAAACCAGCAATATGTATTAACACGCTACACTATTTTCCGCTTCGTTCGGTATATGTTGCTTGCACAACTATTTTGTAAAACAAAAGTTATAGCGAACTTACATCTCGAAGCGGGGCAGATTTTTTATGAAAATGTGTGGATACGACGCAGTTCATATTGCTTTATCTATCGTTTTTTCCTTCAAATCAATTATATATTTGTTTCAAAGTTCACCATAAACATCGAAATATAATTTTGCACCATTTACTAAAATTTCATTAAAAAGAGATGTTTATTTTCTTAGAAAATAATGATTTTTACGAAATGATACGACGCAGTTGGAAATAAAATATGATACGACGCAGTTGTATTTTTGCCAGTCTTTTCAACAAGGATAATTTTGGCAAAATATTTCTATTTTATGGAATAATCACTTGCGCTAGATAAAAACCCCAGATCATTTGCGGTGTATAGCAATGTTCTGTTGCTTTTGATTATTTAGAATACATTTTGTCATGTCCAATATAACATTTAATTTGAAAGTTTACATTGCGGAAGCTACTTCTCAGTTAAACATGTTACCTAATTGATCATAATATCTGAAATAATTTCTTATATTTTCCTGTATGTTCAATATTATCCCTAATTTTTTCACAAAAAAAATATAGAAATCTATTAATTTGAATTCATGTTGGCTAGCTACGCTCTAAGTTAACTGTGGTTCTGCATGTTCTGGGTAATGACTGCTTTTTTGTGGTTTGTTTTCAAACTTTCACTCTACACATTAGCTTTACTAGGGACAAGGACCTCAGGTGCGCCTTTGTGCATTATTTCAGACAAAATGTTGCACCTGCAGAGAACCATCGACATTTTGAAACTAGTTTGATAGGTTTTCCACACGAAAGAATAAAAAGTCCCTGGTGGTTTTCGAAATCATAGCAGTTCAGTTCAGTTCAAGTGATTTGAATTCAGTAAACATAAACAGCTCGGCCACGGTCGGACACACCTGTCTGATTTGTTTTTTCAGCAAAATTTGTTAACGTCAGCTGTACAAATAAGCAGCTTTTTTTATTTACTTCTGGCGTGAAGTTATAAGATTATAAATATTTGAATTAATTATAAAGAGAATAACATTTAAATTTCTTATTTCGGTATGACTAGCAGAGAAATTTTCAATGTAAACAGGGGGTAATCCTCTGTGAAGTCATTTTCTGAAAACCTTTGTTTAAGTTTTCAGGCAATTCATTATCAAATAAAAATCACACTTTAGTATGAAGGTATGTTAAGATGCCATGTCTCTAGTCTGTTGAAAATTCGATGCGATAATCTGCCCTTAATTTTCTGTTCAATAATGTGAAAACTTCTTCAATACTGTTGAAAGATCATGTCTGCCTATATCTGTATCAAATTTATCGGTACACAGCGTAAAATACCTTTGCAAAACGGACACCTTCTTCACAAAATAATCTGTAGTTGTATCATATGAAACTCGATTTTGAAAATTTAAAGTTTTTTAATGGAAAAGAATGATACTTAAGTGCAAATATAGAAAATACATTCCGTAGACCTTTCCTCATCGGCGATAAAGAAATGCAATACGACAAAATCAGAGGTAACGTTCCGCAGCGCTGAACATAAAATGACTAAACGGAACGCATAACCTACTTGCAAAAATATATTGTAGCTTATATAACCATTTATAATATAATTTTAAAAATTTAATGTTCAGTTTCAAATAATAAAGCTCATCTGTTCTCATCGATTACCAAGAAAATGAATACAATAAAATCGGCACGTAAAAGACATAAGTAATAACGGAATTGACGGAAATTATTGCTTATTACAAGTAACAAAGGTAGGCATGCAATTTGCGCATAGCTCTCTTCCGATAGCAAGAGACCTTTTCAAAATCTGTAATTCTTTCTCTCTTTTATTTAAAAAAAAGGTCATTCCTGATTAATACTAGTACAGGGTTCAGGAGAGGTTACACTGGAATATTGAATTTTGTATCAAAAATAGTAATCACTCCCATTTCACGGGAACAATTTTAGAAGCATGCTAAGGCAACACTGGAACACGTTGTCATATGGGTGTGCGATCACGTGTTTATTGCACAATGTATATTGCGTTTGATACAGCTTTTCGGAATTTGTAGATGCTTATGATAGGAACATGTACTTAAATGCGACCGAAAAATGCAGCCTTAATAGATTTGTATTACATTTCCATTTTTATGGAATTCTGCTTTTGACTTAAGTTGTAAACAAGAAATGTTGTTGGACGTTATTAGCATACATAGCACATAATTTAAATAGTTTAAAACCAATATGCAGCCTTCAATGAAAATACAACTGCGTCGTATCATATTTTATTTTCAACTGCGTCGTATCATTTCGTAAAAATCATTATTTTCTTGGAAAATAAAGATCTCTTTTTAATGAAAATTTAGTAAATGATGCAAAATTATGTTTTGAAGTTTATGGTGAACTCTGAAAACGAGTATATAATTGATTTGAAGGAGAAACGATAGATAAAGCAATATGAACTGCGTCGTATCCACACAATTTCATAAAAATTCTGCCCCGCTTCGAGTTGCAAGTTCGCTATAACTTTTGTTTTACAAAATAGTTGTGCAAGCAACATATACCGAACGAAGCGGAAAATAGTGTAGCGTGTTAATACATATATCTGGTTTTCAGTCATTTCCAACAAAAAGAGTAATAAACAAAAACATACATTTTTCGTTCCAAGATGGCGGCGTTTGTTTACATTTTGTAGGATACGACGCAGTTTTGATTCCCAGCCCCGATAATTATATGCATATAAATGTGACATTACAACATTAACGATTTTGAGAGAAATTTCTGTTACCAGAACAGAATAGAACAGATATTATTAATCAATATCCAATGTGACTTCATCTTCTTTTAAAGGTGAGGAAAGTAAAGTAAAAAATATGAAATTGATTTTATCATCATATCTATTCTTACACATTATTATCAACAAATGTACATGAAAATATATAAACACATACAGTCTACTCCACTTATAACGAGATCGGTTTTAACGAGATACCGCTTACAACGTACATTCTACTGTGTCCCGGCTTTTTTCCTTCTATTTTCCTTTCATTTTTTATCGCTTATAACGAGATCGTTTTAGCGAGATATCGGTTACAACGTACGTAATTTCGCCGTCCCATGCGTATTTTTCAGAATTTTAACGAGGTCACTTCATTTGCACTTCGTCTGCATCAGTTTCTCACCTTGAGAAAAACAATGATGACCAATAATAAAGATCAATTTAGGAAGAAATTATTGACGCGGGACGAGATAATGGGTCTAGTAATTACCGATCAAATTCGTCAGCCTTGTTTTTGTCAGCGCTCCGGGCTAAATTGTCCTTAAGGTGACGAAATGTCATAACAAAACAATTTCATCGAGTGATTAGCACAAAGGAAGCGGCTAATTTCGGTGTTCATGAGAAATGCACTGCATGACTTTTGAAAACGAATTTTAAAATGTACATATTAATGAAAAAGCATGCGGTTAGACTTAGGTTGTGTTAACATTTTTTCTTTAAATTCTACGATAGCTAGATATATGTATATACATGTATATTTAAATAAAACAAAAACTTTTGATTGCAAAGAGTAACCTCCCATTATATGCTCTTCAGAAAGGATGCACGCGAAAGCGAAAGTAGAAATAAATGATGCTCGACGGTGTCGGATTTCTCAATTTGTTCTGTCCCGGTTATAACGAGACCCGGTTATAACGAGGAATCATCCGAAGTCCAGACGATCTCGTTATATCCGGAGTGCACTGTATTTAGAGAAAGCTTATAAATAGCTGATCAATAGATATCAAAAATAATTTTTTATTCATATTTGCAGCTCAAAAACATTTAGATGCAATTGCCTGATCTACTACTAAATAATTCATCTACTTTTAATTAATACTACTATTAATTAATACTACTATTAATTAATTAATAAACTGGAGAAATATTATAAGTGATGTTAATTGTGTTTATATTATAATTAAAGGATGTATAGCCATGCATGTTAATGCATACACATTGGGTTGTTTCCCTTCTCCCTAATTTTCGCGAGGTCGTCACTTCTCCCTAAAATTTCCCCCCAGGATGAGCCCTGAATAAACACGGGAGAAGACCCAGTCGGCTGCTACACACGATTTAGTATGTATTTTAGTAATTACCGTGAGTGAAAAGCGAAGATAAATTGTATGAAGTTGAAAAGATCGTCAAATGCTCGGCATTGACTTCATAAAAATGGGTGATCTGCATAAAATATGCCCAAACCGCGCGGACTAAATGCAACACTGCAACTGATTATAAAGAGTGATATTACTGATTTGTGGTGACTTGTAGAATAAATCATCACAGTGACCAGCCTTCAGCAACCATTCAAATTCCTTGATATTTCAAGAAAGTTCAAAGATCATCAAGAGATGGTCAGTATTTATAAATAAAATATCTGTTTATCTTATTAATACATTTATGACCTTTTCTTTGATTATAATGTCTTAAAAAGATATTTTTCGATGTAAATTACTAAAAGAAATCTTCTATATAAAGGTTCATTCACATCTAGACCTAAGCTTCATGATAATACAAGAAGACAGGATTACTTGTTTAAGTAACTGTTGGAAATATCACATCAATTTTGTACGTCAAGAAATAGGTGTCCTCTATAAAATCCTTATTTTACCCTAGTTAGTCTTTTGAGAAAAAAAGGCAAAAATGGTCTTATAAATATTCATACAATGTATCTCAATATATAGTTGGGAACCATAGTGGGGTTTTCACAAAAAACATAATTTGCTCAGCAATAATAAATAAAATGTTGTCTAAAAGTACATCTGTAATTTAACTTTTCAACACTTAGCCATAATCCGAGAAATAATGTAACATTAAAAAGTTAAATTCAACAGTGGGAATTATCCTTCTATCGTGTATCACCGTAAGGACTGTTTGTTGAAATTGATATTTGGCCTTGTTTATGACTTTGTTTTTCATGTTTTTAAAGCAAACCAAAATAATTCCTGATAAATGTATTTAAAAAGATGATCGTAGAGAATTTGTAGTCTCGTGACAACAAAAGATCTTCATTTTGTTTCTGCAACGTACCAATTTTACAATAGTTTAACCGGTAGCTGGAAAAAGTTGCAATAAATTTGACGTTTTTCAGTCTATTTTGCTTTGCTGGGCTATGGCGGACGTGATTGCGCATGCGTATTGAAGTTTCCGGTAAAATAACTTCCGTCTTTTTCAATTTTATTACTCTTTATTTTTCAAAATCTTTCTAATTGTATACTAAACTTTTCATCAAAACTCTTAGAATAACATTTAATTGTCCCAAAAGTTAATGATAAGTAAAAATAATAAGTCTAAAATATAATTGTACGTGATTGAAATCCTGCATTTTTTACGGGAACAATATTCTTAACATTTTACCGATGATAAATAGAATAACTTATTACCACAGATATATATATACACATTTATAGCTATATTTAGCTCCATGTTATTACCAAACATGCCAGGGTAATATTAAAATGTTACATCATATATTAAATATATAATGATACTTTAATACACAAAAACTGTATTGTATCTTATTTTAAGTGTACTATATATTATTCATTTACCAGAGAGAAGTTTCTAGAGTTTCGTTTCGTCTAGAACTCGCACTCTAAAAAGCTTTACAGTCACTCACAAGTATGCTATATAAATTCTTTTCATATATTTAGATGTCATGAATATTTGTATTGTTACCTTATGTACATTGTATGTAATTGCTGTTATTGTTTGTTCAGCTCTTCAAATATTGGAGGAAATAAAAGTATCTATCTATCTAGCTATATAAGCTATTTTCCGACATAACTTATTATCCTATAACAATTCAAGCAAACAATCTGTATAAAAGAAAATATATAAAAGTGTTAAGAAGATCAATGTACATTTATGAAAGACTCTGTAAAACAGTTAAGATTTTTCAGCACATATAAATATGGGTAAGAAAGCATTAAATGATTAAAAGCAAATATACATTACAATCAAACATCACATAAAATTACATCATACAAGAATTCTATTTATGTACACAACCCTAAAATCAGAAAAAAGGATTAGAATTTTTTTAAAAATTTAAATTTTTAAAATAAATTAAAGTAAATGATTCAATTTTATTTTATTTAAATAAAGTTGACCTAATTTCCAGTATGATGCTTGAGCACATATCAGTAGCAGCATCTGATATGTACTCAGTCATGAAAATATGGGTGTAACTAAAACATGTACAAGTATCATAATAATAAAACTTAAAATGTTGAAATGTTTGAAATGTTTGTGTAACAGTTGCTGATCTGAGTTGGCCTAGATAAATTCATGGTCTAAGTTAATTACTTAAATAATTAGAACCAAAAAAATAAAAGTAGTAATAAAAAGGTAAAAATAGACTTAAAAAAGCTATTGTCCCCTTTATGGGATATATGAAAAGCTGATCAGCAGCTGTCACATATACAAACACTAACATGCACTGACAAATGACTATACAAATATACACACAAGAAGCACATGAAAAGCATTACATGATAAAAACAGGTCTTATATAGTATTACTCTATGGCAGACAGAAATACAGGAAAAACAAAAGAAGAAACAAAAGAAGCATGCAGATTCACTTGATCCACATTTCAAAACTCAACAAAAAAAACATAACAGTCAGGCACACATAGAACATTTGCATATGAAGCCACTCCAGGTTTGGATAAGCCTCCGAAATTCACCGTAATCAGTTTCTGTTCTTAGTTCATTCGGGAGGCTATTCCAGACCTGGGTGGCCTCATAGCGA
The DNA here is from genome assembly GCF_026571515.1 of Ruditapes philippinarum. NCBI lineage: Eukaryota > Metazoa > Mollusca > Bivalvia > Venerida > Veneridae > Ruditapes > Ruditapes philippinarum. The sequence continues at coordinate 155,681 of NW_026860556.1, read as the reverse complement.
AAGCTTTTCTTACCATAAGTCTCTGTATTTACTCTAGGAACTTCAAGTGTGTTGTTATTTCTAAAAGAGTAATAAGAGGATTTTACTTTAATTAGTTCTTGAACATATTTTGGTGATATATTTTGCAAACATTTAAAAACTTCAATAGCTAATTGTCTTAATCTACTGATATGTAAAGTTGGCATATTAGCTTTACTTAATAGAAATTCATATGATGAGCTGTAATCCCCAAAAACTATCTTCAATGATCTATGTTGTAACTTTTCAAGTTTTTCAGTATTTTGTTTACTACAAAAATGCCAAACTAAAGGACAATAGTTAAAATTTGAACAAACAAAGGATTTGTAGATTAACAATCTAGTATTTTGATTTAAGAATTTACTCAGTCTAGCAAGAATGTTGATTTGTTTTGCAGCCTTTTTGCAAATGTTAGATACATGTAAGTCAAAATTTAGTAAAGAGTCTATTTCAACACCAAGAAGTTTCACGCTTTTTTCACAGACAATTTCTGTACTATTAAGACAAAAAGAGGTTAATTTACTAGTTGTTTGTTTTCCAATACAAATTGCCTGAAATTTGTCCGGATTGGCTTGCACTAAATTATTATCAAACCATTTTATCATAGATAAACTTTCATTTTCCAGTATAGATTGTAAAGAGTCAATATTGGTATCACAGTAAGATAATGTGTTGTCATCAGCATAATTGTACACAGTGGCTAATTTAATAAAGTAAAAGATGTCGTTAATAAAGATGTTAAAAATAAGAGGCCCTAGAATGGATCCCTGGGGAACTCCCTTACTTATTGACATCCAGTCACTACATGCTTTACCAAGCTTAACCCTTTGTTTTCTTTTTGACAGGTAGTTGTGCATAAGTTCTGCGGCTGTGTCAGATAAGCCATAGGCCTTAAGTTTCAATACGATCAAGTCATGTGGGAAACAGTCAAATGCCTTTGACAGATCCATGAGTATTGCTGCTACATACTCATGTCTATCCAAGGCATTTTTCCAGTCTTCTATTGGCCGTAAAAGAGTAGTTTGACATCCAAATTTAGATCTAAAAGCTGCCAGAAAATTATGAAAAATGTTGTCAAAGTATGAAACTAGTTGTTTATTTATTGATTGTTCAAAAATCTTCGAGAAAGTGGGCAGAATACTTACTCTTTAAAGGTCTTCACCTATGCTGTACGTGGTTCTACTCAGGTACGTATATTATATATACCTGTTCTACTGTAGAAAAACATTCTCAAACAAGTCAAAATATACATGCAGTAGGTGGTAATAACTTAGACTCAAGAAGAACTGGACAGTACAATACTCATGTATCTCAAAAACACGAATACTGAGTTACATTAATTCATTTTTTCTCAGAATTGTTTCCGAGTTTATAACAAGTGATAATAAAATCTGCAAATTGTTTTATGATAATTTCATCTTCATTGCTCATTTTCCAAATAAAGTTGCTTCTCTAAGACATTTTTTTTCTAAGTTCTATCTTTTATTTCATTATATAAAAAGCTGCATTGACTAGTAAAAGCGTTCCAAAGAAGTTACAAAGTGAAGCTCATCTTCAACTTCATTGGAATTGCACACCTCACATATGTCTACTTATCTTTGTTTGTAATTTGTGAGAACTTATCCTTATCTTTGTAAAACAAGCTCTTATATCTTTAATTATCTTTGATTTCTGCTAAAATAAGGTTCCCTACAAAAAAATGTTTAAAACAGTGCATAAACAAGTACGTACCTTTCCCTCACTATATATATATACTTTGTGTATGATATGATTTGTTTGTAATATATTTTGTTCTGTTTATCTACAAAATAATGGGAATGTTTTGCTAATTCAGAGAAGTTGGGATACCAATGATACATGCATAGTAGCTATATAGAGAATATTATTATTAATTGGGTTTTTATCTTTGCACTATCCGTGTCCCCGTTTTTTAAAAACATAGACTAACAAAGAGTTTATACATAACTTTTAGCGTGTCTTGTTTCAGTAGAAAGCTTATAATGCAACTGGAGTGTGTGTGCGCGCGCGCGTGCGTGTGCGTGTTCCAGACCACTTTTAATATTTAATGATTCTATAGGTATATTGTTTAAAATTTCAATACTATCATTTTGTACATCTGTTTTGAAATTTTATTTTCGAATTACATGTATTTTTGTTACTTCATTTCCAGTCATACATACCCGTCTTGGAGAATCTCCGGCCTCTGGCATGCCGATTGAGTGGGCACTGTCTTTTTTATTTATTCTAGTCATAGGAAAAAAATCCTTCTAGGAAAAAAGCCATTGTAAAAATGCTTCGATTTTTTTCTCACCAATGCCCTAAATAAAATATTTCTGGTGCAGTATGTAAAAGCCATGCCTACGTTGACTTGTTTAATTGTTGTTTGTACAGTTTATCGTGCTATTAGACAGTATATACGTATAGAATTTCAAGTTCATGCATGGAATCTTATTTTCAAGGAAATTTATTTTGTAAAGTAAAGCATGGTATTTGACCTTTATTGTCTATGACGATATTAATCTAGAATACAGGCACAAATGCTGTGCACGAATAATGCATGGTTCAGATGATCAAATGGAATATGATTAGTATAAGTAGATTTTAAATGTCTGGTAAGATGGATATATACTATCTGAAAAGAATCTGGATGACATCTATGATTTTCAAAAACAATATTTACAGTAATATAGTAATATAAATTTATAGATTATTTATTAAATAATGAATAACGTACTATTTTACGCGCAAATTCAGAAGTTGGGGTAGGTGATACAGGGCCCATGCCCTCCGGCTAGTATATCGAACTCCTCCTAAATTTGATATAACTTTACGTGATTTTTAAAGTCAAAATCACGCAAAACAAGCACTAGTGAAAATCATGCATTTTTTTTACTAATGACCCCCTCTGTCAAATAAGAAAAAAAAAACCTTACCCCCTCTGAAATATATATTTACCTTTATTGAAATTTCCCAACCTGCGCCTGGATTTATAACATTAATGATTATCAATAAAATTTGAAATAACACTCAGAAATCAAAACATCTAGAACGGTATAGATAAGAAGGCTATGTGATAGCAGTTTTTTTTACTTGCATTTTTTATTGTTTTGTGATTATTAAGTGGCAATTAATTACCTAAGAAAACTACTGAATAGCTTGTTGTATGTTTTGTTCCTGGAAAAAACGCAGCTTGCTAGTCTACAAGTAGATTTTGACGCTTTTCGTGGAATGGCACAAACGTGTCACGATGAAGGTTCCATAATAATAACCACAAGTATGAACACATCTGCGGATGAAATCTAACGTCACTTTTTCACCAATTTCATGTTTAAGTGTTGAATGGTCATTAAGCCAGTGCTATAGGATGTGTGGAAGGTTGTTTTCACTTATAGGTACCTTCCATGAACAGGCACAAAATGATACAATTTATTTTTAATTTTGCCGTTTCGGACCTTCTTTCGGGATTCTGTTTTTTTTCTATTGTATATCTGGTATAATATTTCAATATATTTACAGACAACTAAAAATTTTTAAAAGCCCTTTTTCCCCAAAATTTTTGGAAACCAATACTGTTTTTTCTCATTAAAATTTTTTTCCCCTTTTGTTTTTCACTTGAGTTTCCCTTTTAAAGAGGAATAAAAAGCAAAAATAAGGAAATTTTTAAGTTTTTAACAGGTTTTCCAAAAAAAAAAAAACCAAAAACCCGTTTTTAAATTTTTGTTTGGGAGAGGGGGGTTTTGCTTTTGGCAAAAAAAAGGGGGTAAACCCTTTTTTGTTAAAATTACATTTAAAAAGGAAAATTTAAAACTAAACTTTCAAGAACTTTTCCTTGTAAGATTACATCCTGGCTTATCTTTAAAAACTTCAGTAAAAATTTCTATTTAAATTTACTTCCCATTTCCTAAACAATTTTACTTAAATGTTTAACAAAAAAGGTTTAAAACCAAAAACCAAAAATTCGGGTAAAAATTTTGGGGTTTAATTTTAACAGAATTTTTGCCCTTTTTTGTTTTTTTGGACAAATATAAATTTAAATCCTAACAAAACCGATTTTCCGGGCACTTCCAAATTTGTGGCCTTTAAAAATTTTGTTTTTTCCGAAAATTTTTGATATCCTTTTCTTATTATGGCCGGGGGGCCATTTATCTTCTCAAAAAATAAATCTTGGCTTAATTTAAAAAAAGTCCAAATAACGGGTAAAAAATTAAAAAATTTTATAAAAAAGAAAATTTTTGTTTTTTTAAAAAAGGAGAGGAAAATTTTGGGTCCAATTTTGGTAATTTTATATTTTTTTAAATATAAAAATTGGATAAAAAACTAAAAATTTTTGTTGAGAGAAATTTTTTAAAAAATTTAAGATCGAAAAATTTTACCCCCAACGGGCCGGGTGTTCTAGCCCTTTTAAGAATATTATGAAAATAATATAACTTTTTGGTGTGAAATTTTTTTTTTGGGGTTTTTAAAAGTTTTAAACATTTTTATTTTTGGCCGTAATTTCATTAGTTATCTTTAAAATTTTAATTAAACCACTAAAAATTCCAAAAGCCAAATTTTAAAGGAAAATTTTTTGGAGTTGGTTGAAAAAAATGTTTTTACCTGATGTTTTAATTAATTTTATTTTTAAAAAAACCATAAACAAAGGGTATTATAAAAGGTTTTTTAAAAAAAATTTTGAGGGGCGTAATAATATTGTAAATAATAAACAGGAAAATGTACAAAGAAAATAAAATAACCAAGCATCATATAACATACAAATGTACTACTAATACGTAATGGATAGATTATGTTTTCTGTTTGTAATAATATGCATCTAATAATTAAGGTACTATTAATTAGCATTCTGCGATTTTTTTTTCTCTACTTTGGAAATGGTGCCGGTACCAGACTTATTGGGAAAAAGATGCGTTATTTTGACTTAAATTGGATTTTTTTATGCATTTTTTCAGCTACAAATAAGATTTATAGTCATCATTAATAAAGACAGCTAACAGCTTCCACAGTCCAGGTAGAACTATTGAGTGGTGATTTATATGAATATGTTGGATTTAAATGATTTCAGAGAAAGCACTTGTTGTTGGAATTTTGAACAGCCATTTTGGGAATTGAAACATTGGAAATTGGGAATTTTAATGTCTATTTTCTATTGGGAACAGTACCGTTTTAGGGTAATAGTTATATAAAGAAGAAAAAAAAAACACTGTCAAATTTGTAGAAGCATGTACGATACATATCAATATTAATCTTCAAATTATATGTAAAATATTCCATTATAAGGCCACAATCACCTAAAAATGTTCGAATTTCAAAATGTTGACGAAATGCACCAGGACATTTGGTGACGAAGCTTCTACGGAAATGAAATGTAGAAACCCTGGCTTCGTCGCATTTATCATTAATAAAAATGTTATTATTATCCTCCTCCTCCTCCTCCTCCTCCTCCTCCTCCTCATCATCATCATCATCATCATCATCATCATCATCATCATCATCATCATCATCATCATCATCATTATTATTATTATTATTATTATTATTATTATTATTATTATTATTATAAAGATGTATTTAATTCTAATATTCAATAAATATAATTCTGCATGTATGTTAATTTTATACACATGATAGTCTTTTTTGTGCCTACTTGCTGATGTGCTTTTAAGGTATTTTTTAAAAAAACCAACAGTTGCATTTAATACACAAAGAGTTTAAATGCTCAGAACCCGAAGAGATTCGTCTGGGAAGAAAATCCTATACATGTAGATAAAAAGAAGGCAAATATCCAGGAGTATTATAATTAACTGACATTGATCAAACTATTCAGAAAATGAAGAACTTTGGTAAATGCCAACCCTTGAAATAATTTTATAGCAAACAGAATTTTACTATCATTTGATAGATTTTTTTCCTTTTTTGTAAATGACTAATTATGTCACTTGTAACTTATATAAAAGGTAAGAATTTAATAGTAATTAACAAACCTTTTCCCTCATTGCCTTTTCTAAGGGAAAAAATTTTATGTTAAATGTTCATATCAAATCTAATGTTCAATAATATGTTTGGTAAAATGCATAAAAAAGAAGCCCGGCAAAAAAAACCTCTTTGGGGCTATAACAAAAAAATTTAAAAAACAAAACCCTGAAAATCCAAATCTTTTTTTTGGAAAATGGGTTTTTTAAACCCAAAGGCTTTTGCGTTTTTTTGATTGGGCCGAAAACCCAGCCTTATTTTAGAAAACTTTTTATAATATAATATGTAAACTGACCTTAACCCCAAAAAAGCTCTTTAAATTTGTATTTTTTGATGGGAATGGATGTACAAAAGATTAAATAAAAATGATCCCCAATAAAATATTTAATGTTAGATAATGCCGGGACCCACCCATCATCATCTTTCCATCTTTCCATTTCAACAAAACAAAACTTTCTTTGAAAATCATTATAATTTTTTTTCCAAAATCCCTTTTAACCAAAACCACCCCCACCCACCATTGTCAATAACCCATCGGCAAATACAATTGAAAAAAAAAAGAATGACGATTGCTATTTTACAAATCACCGCACGTTTCTAGTTGTAACTTAATTCGTCTCGATTAAAACTAATCGTCGTACAGCTGAACCGGGTAAAGTATTTAGAAAATCAAAGGGTGTAGAAAGCCGGTAAGTTTCAAAACCATTATTTGTTATTTTTGTTTTTTTTAAGTGACATCACGTTTGATATCTTGGGTTGAAAGACTAATTGTTAGGTATTAAAAAATCTAACATCCTTTTTTTTCTATGTAATATTCCAACATGATCCTTCATTGGCATAGGAGTCCGGAGGATTCGCTTTTAAATGTTACCAATAATTTTATTCCCGGATTCGTGCAACAAAATGAGTTCGTGACCAAGATATGTACTTATTGTAATTTAAACGAAAGCCATAAAGTAATTTCGATATAAGTTTTATGCCAAAAAAGTTTTTCAAATTAAAAAAACAAAAAAACACAATTGAAACATCACAAATATAAAATTTTATTTTTTATTGCAAACAATTTCAATCTGCCAAAGTTGTATACAAATTATAGTCACAGGCAGGGAGTGCTCGGACCTGGGGAAGGTAAAAATAATAAATGGAATTTTTAGGCAAAGCCTATGAAAAGGGGAAAGTCAATTTTTAATTTTCTGTTTTAAAAAAGGTGTCATTCGGCATTTATATGCACCGCTTCTGTTTTCACTCGGAATTTACTGGAACGATTAATTTTATCCGAAAAGTTGCGACCATTGGGTCTTTATTCTTGGGGGCAGGACGTATCATTAACCGGGTAATCCGCCAACTTCCTATACAGTAAAATCCCAATAAACGGTAAATTATGCTGTCGTCGCACGATAATCCATCCAGGTACTTGCCGACTTTTATTGAGTTTTATCGACGAATTAATATCGTGGATATTTACACTTGGTTAATTTTAAATTAACCGTCAACATGTTATTTTTCTGTTCCCAAATTTTTTAAAAGTAACATATTCTAGAAAGCTGAAAAGATCTAGATTTTTTAAAAACTATATATTTTTTATAAATCAGTGCGTTTTAGCTATGAAAAAATTACGACGAGTTAAACACAGAGTTTTTTTTTTTTTGGTCTTCCGGCCGATTATGTCAAAACTTCCAGTAAAAATAATGATTTGCCCCTTCTGTCGAACCCCAAATATAAAGATTTTTTTCGTAATTTAATGGGTCCGAAATTTAGCAAAAATAACCTAGTCTTCAAAGAAACTGAGAATTTTGATTCTTTTTAACCGTGTAATTATTTACAAGCCTAAACACTAATTTCCGGAATATGTAACCGAGTAGGTACAAACAAAAACGCAAAAACTTTTTTACTCCCCAGCCAAAATCGCGCCCGGAAAACACGAAAGGGAAATTTTTATATAAAATGTAGTAACAAGTATTTTTGGGGTTTCGTCTTTTTTTGCCCGAAAATTTTGGGGAAAAAATTATTTAAAAAAAAGGCTTAAAAAACTGTGTTTTAATTTTTTTTTATTTTTTAAATTTTTCTTTTTGCGTTTTATTTAAAAAATGCGGAAAAAAGTTTCCCGTAAAGGCACACTGCCCCAAAATCACCCTTCCCATTTTTCCCGGAACGCAAATTTTTTAACCCATATTTTTAACTTTTTAAAGGGCCCCCTTTTTTTTTTTTTTTATTTTTTAACAAATTTTTTTAAAAACGAACTACCCGATTTTTTTTGGCCCCCAGTTTTTCCGGGGTGCAAAAATGCGCAGCGTTTTTAATTTTGGGGAAACCCAACATAATGGATAGCTTCTTTTCATAAACCCGTTTTGGCCCTTTAATAAAGGGAGACCCGAAAAAAATTGGCGGAAATTTGTTTAAAACGGGTGGAACATGGTAAAAAAAATTTCTGCAGAGAAAACAGGGTTTAAACCCTATTTTTTAAAAAAACCAAAAATTTAAATTTTTGCAAAAAAATGGGGGTTTAGAATATTTTTTAAAAGTAATTTTTAAGGGAAAAGGGAACCTTTTAAAGGGGCCCCCTCATTTTCGGTCTAGATTTGGGTTTTTATTGGTGTGCTTTTAAAAATTTTGGAAGGAAAATTTTGAAAATTTTTGCGGGGGAAAAAATAAAATTTCCCCGACCTTTTTTGGCCAACAACCTGCTGTTTAAATAGATGAACATATTAACCCCTGATTAAAAAAAATTTTTACTAAAATTGGGCAGAAACCCGGGGTACGTTTTATTTTTAAAATATACGTACCTGACAAAAAATCAATTATGCCCGGTTTAAAAATTTTGTCCCTTTTTTTTTCACAATACTTTAATAAAAAAAATATGTTTGGTTTTTTCCCAAAAAATTATCGTACCTGGAAAAAACGAACCATTTTTTTTTAAGGGGCTCTTTTCGGGGGAAAGGTTTGAAAATTATTTTAATCAATTTTTTTATTAAAATTTTAAACAAATAGAAAAGATAAACTTCATTCTTTAACATGTTAAAAAACCCGGGTTTTCCTAAACAAAATTTTGCCCCCAATTTTTGTGGATCCCCTTTCCCAAAAACAGACTAGAAAATTTTTCCACACCCCGATTTTACCCCCTTTTTGGGAAACCCGTTAACCCAGTAAAAACAAAGGTAATAAATAAAAACATTTTAAGATTTTCCCCTGTAAATTTTTTAAAGAAATTTTTTTTTTGCCAAGGGCTCGAAATATTAACCCCTTAAATTTAAAATTTTTCATCAAAAAAAATTTTCCCTCCCGTCCCCCCATCAAAACTTAAAATTTTTTTAGGTGGGCATGTGCAGAAAGGGGCGCACAAACCGACCACGACAGCAACCCTCGGCTGGGAAAACCGGGGTTGGCCGGGATACCGTTAATATACGTACCTGGTTACCCCGGGAATTTTCCCGCCTTTTTATATTAAAATTTAATTGAAAATGACCCCCGCCCAAAAATTTACCCCCCGAAAAGGGGAATTGACAAAAAAAAAATTTTCATTAAATTAGGTAAAGGAATTCTTTGGTTTTTCTTTTTTTGGGTTTTTTTTTTGGGCCTTTTTTGTGTCGCCTTCCCCCGGAAGTATTTGGCGACATTTTAGGGTTTACTACCTTTCCGGTCGCCCTTGGGTTTTGTCCGTCTTTCCTTCAAAAAAAACTTGTCCCAGCCCCTACTCCCAAAAACTTTCCCAGGAAACAACCCGGGCCTTTTTAAAACCAAGTCAGTTGGGGCAAATTTGCCCGCATTTTCTGGTTTTCTAATTGTTTTTGCCCAGATTTTTGGGCCCCTTTTTAATTTTTTTTTTAAATTTAAATTTTGCCCGGACTACTTCTCTTATACCATTTAATTTTGGCAAATTTCAAAATAAATTTCCCTGGGGATTGATCTGTAGTTTAATTTCCTTGCCCCCCTTTATTCCCAAGCGGGGTTTTCCGGGTTTTAATGATTTTTGGGGCCGGTTAGGGCCCTTTGATAAAAAAGGTTTCTTTTTCTGTGGTTGCCAAAAAACCAAAAGTTCCTGCCCCGGGGACATTTTCCCCATAAAAATTTACTGGGTTTTTGGCCAACCATTTTCAAATTTTACGGGGAAATAAATCATTTCCCCAAATTTTTCCCTAGCTTTTGCATTATTGTTCATTTTTTCCGGTTCAATATTTTTGTCAAAAAGTTTTTAGGGGGCCCCTTTTAAATTTTTTTAATTTTTTAAAAGTTTGTCCAAAACTACCTTTTTTTTAACCCCCTTTTTTCCCAATTTCAATGAAACTTTTAACGGAAATTAAAACTGTAGCCCCCGGGCCCTTTTGGGGCCGCATTTTGGGCCAAGGGGTTTTTTTCCTTTAAATTTTTTGGGGCCCCGGGGTTAGGGCCCCCTTGAAAAAAAAAGGTTTTTTTTCTATGTTTTTGAAAAGATACGAAAAAAACTTGTCCAAACTACTCCTCATAAAAACTAACTGGGTGAATTTTATAAAAAACTTTACGGGAATGTTTCCATTTACCAAGTCTAGTTTTTGCACTGTCTGCCTTTTTCTGTCCCCCAAAAAAATTGGCCCCAACATGAAAGGGGCACATAAAGGAAGGGGGGACACTTTGTGTTTAAACCTGACCCCCCTTGGGTTTTTAAATACACATGTAGTCTATAGAGATTTAAAAAATGGTGTAGAAAGGAAAATGGGGAAAGCCCGGGTGAAAAGGTTTAAAACCGAATTTTCCCGGGGTATAAAATTTTGCTACGGGACGGTTTTGTGAGTGGTTTTTTTTAAATGTACCTTGGTTTAATATTATATATTTAAAGTCAAGTAAATTTTGACCCCTATTCTTCCTTTAAAAAACATCTTTTAGTCTATTTTTAAAGGTAGAAATTGTTCTACTTTTTTTGCCTACTGGGGGGGGTTTTTAGCAATGAATGCCCCCGGGTTTGCTGATAGATTAGGGAATAAACGGGAAAGGGGCCAAAGAGACTAGGGGTTTGGTTTTCCATTTGGAAGCTTTTAAAAAAACCTTGAAAAAGTGATAAAAGTTTTTTTTTAATTATCTGGAGTCGGGAAAATTTGTTTTCACAATGCCCCAGGAAATTATTCCCGCCTTGCTGATGAGCCCTCGAAACGGGAGATTTCCCCATCCTTCCCCTTAATTTACATTTTTCCAAATAGTATTTTTTTTAAGGGGAAAATTTTTGTTTTGTTTTTGAACATTAATTTGAAAAAAAATTACGAGGGAGAAAAGGGGTTTTTTTTAAATAAAGTGGCCCTATTTTTTTCCCCCGGTTGTCCCTGTGCCGGGGTTTACCCCTTTCTTAGTATTTTTTTAAAAATTTTTTACCCAAACTTTTGGTTTTTGTTAAATTACATATGTCTGGGTTTGGATGGGGGAATTTGTCAGTGTGAAATTATGAATTAAATAAAAAAAGGGGTTTCTTATAAAGCGTTTAAAATTCACATTTGGAATTTTTATTTCTTCAAACAACCCTAAAATAAATGCTGTTTAATTGATTGGGCAAAATTGGATTTTTTTCCCTACTTTTTTCAGCCGTCCTTTTTTGGTTGGGGGGTCACGTGAAATGTTCGTAAAATGTTTTTAAAAAAACTAAAACCCGGGTTGTTTTTAAAAAAAATTTTGTTTTAAAAACCCCCTATAAAGTTTTTTCTTGTTCAATAAAAAAAGGGGGTGTGTTAAAACCCTTGGGGGGTTTCCCAAAAACCTTTTTTGCATTTAAAGTTTTAAATTTAAAATTTCATTATTTTTGATCTCTTGTTTAAAAATCAAATTTTATTTTAGATAAATTTTTAAATTTTTTTAATGGGAACAAAAAATTAAGGATTTGGGGTTTAAAATTTTTTTTTTGCCCAATGGGATTGCGTTTTCCAATGAATCGTAATTTTCTTTTTTATTTTGGGGGAATTGGCAAATTTTTTAAAAAATTTTTTAAAAACCACTAAGCTCTTTAAAAATTTTTTTAGTATGATTTATAAAAATTAAATTTTCGGCAGCGGTTGGTGAAAAGGGTTTTGGGGCCATGGACTGGGGGGCCCAAGTTAGTTTTTGGGGGGGTTTTTGCCCCGGATTCTTTAGACCTTCCCAAATTTGGGCCCGTTTTTTTATTTTTCTAAATTTAGGGAAAATTTTGTAAATTTTTAAATGTTTTAAAGAAAAAAACAAAAGGAAAAATTTCTCTACGGGTTCTACTGTGTATTTTTTTTTAAACAAAACTTTCTTTCAGCCATGAAGGTTCTCTTCTAAATTGGGTTTTTTTGGGGGCCTTTTGGGATCAAAATGGGAAAGTTCGGAAACAGTAGTTTTTTTAAATTTTCAAGTTCTTTTTGGGAAAAAGGATCCCAAAAAACCACTATTAACAAGATTCAAAAATTTTGGGATTTCCCCGTAACTTTTTGTTTAAAGTATTTTTTATGGGGGGAACAAGCAAAATCTTTCTATATTTTTTTATGCAGCGGCAAGGCTGAGTGGTTCATATGTTAAGACTATAGATATAGGATGTTTAGCTGTGTGGGCAAGATGTTTTTGCTTCAGGGACTTTACACTCATTGCTCAGTACTGGTTGGTTCCAGGAACAGATTAAAAGAGTGTTTCATTAAGCTTAAAATAATAGCTTCTTACACAATTAAACTAAAATAAACTCTGTGTAAACAAATTTTTTAAAAAAAATTTCTGATGTCTGATATTAATGTATTTTAATAGTTGTAGAATTAGGTGCAGTTTATTTTATAAATTAGTTGAAATTATGGAGTTATTACAAAAATGCATGAAGTCAAGTTCAGAGTGAACATTCATTTCAGTACATTATTAATACGTTTTGAAAACTTTAATGTTATTCCGGGGGTATTTTGCAGCTCGACCATCTAAAAGTGGCAGATCATTGTCTGGAAACTGAATGTCCACTGGTGGTCGACCTTCAATAGGACCAGGGGGCGGCCCATCAATTTCAAACAGTCGACCATCTATGTCTGGTAGTAGAAAGTCTATGATACAGATTCCTAGGTTTGGTCAAGCACAAAAAAGCAGGTAGGTTGAATGAAGTCTATTCATGAATTTGAATTAAAATTTTAGTTTCCTAAACAAATGTCTTTAACATTGTCATAATGATAAATTAGAAAATATTGCATGTGAATCAACCTTTTTAAATCTTTATTCTTACAGCCAAGTCCATTGACAAAGAAAGTCCAGAAAACTTTATCTTCATTACTATTTTGTTAATATGTTGTTTAGAGTTATGCCCCTTTTTCACATGGAAAATATTATAACTAATTATATAAATACCAATATCTTGAACATTCAAAATCACAAACATTGAATGTTATTTATCTTGTTGAGAAATTAAGTGCATAACAACCTGAACCATAATATCATAACACTCTTGAATTTATTTTTCATTGTTGCCTTTAAGCAACAGTGAAGCATTGGTATTTGCAATATTTGTATCCAGTGCTCTTGCATCATGTTTAATATTTGTCATGTTAGGTTGTCTAGAGGAAGTGGTATAGGAATGAGAAGTAATGGTGTCCCAAAAGATCCAAGACCAGTGTCAGACAAGTCTTATCAACAGAAATCTATAAAGATAGTATTAGAGGTTAGTTTTAATAAAATATAGTAATATATCATACTTGGGCAATATTTCTCTAATTCTCAAACTTGATATAAAGAATTTGATGAAATAAAGGACACTCAAAGCCAAACAAAGGAATGCTCATTAAAAATAAAAAACCTACACTGTGTTGTTTAAAATTTTGCACTTTATGTCCAAAAAGTGTATTTATCTTTGTTAGCATGTTCCTATATTTGTGTCATCATCCTACTTGAAATGAAAAGTGTTGCTGAATAAAATAAGATTTGCGTTTGGGTATTTATTTATTTTATGTTAATAAATAAGGGTCTGTTTGAGATATTTAACGTAAACTAATCTCATGAAAAAAACCAGTTTACAGTTGCTGTCGTTTAAGGGTGCATTTACGTTTATATTGATTTAATTGGGCGGAAAATATAAAATCCCCCTTTTTGGCTGGTCCTTCCAGCAAAACATAAACTTCAGAAAATAATACAAGGTGTAATATGCAATGGTTCTGTAACAATGATGAAAGTCTGTTGGATTACAGTAAGCCTGGACAAAAAAGAGTCGATAGATGTTTTTAAAAATATTTATTTTCTTGATTATTATATGAATTTGATTACAGTTGACTTCTTAAAAAACAGAAATTTTAACGCTTGTCTTCAGGGCCCAAAAAATCTTCTTTGTACGAGGCCGAATAAGGCTGCTTCCCCAACCAAACCCTAGAGCTTTTTTTTTCCCCAGTTTGTCTTTCAAACTTTTCCCAATCTTTTGAAATTTCCATTTATAATTTAGATCAAAATTAAATTATGGTGTTGTTTTAAGGTTTTTTACTGCCTATTAGTATTTCCAGTGCTTTTGCTTTTCTCTTTTTGAAAGAAACTTGTTAAAAGTTTGTGTTAATTTTGAGACTCCTTTTTCCAAAGTATGCCAAAAATCACGCATATTTCCCCAAGAAAAAGGCTGGGCCCCTTCCCCCAAATGGGTGTTTTGGCCCTTGTCTTTCATGAAAAATAAAAAAGTGTTTAAAGTTTTTTTTCAAAATTGCTTAAAATATATTTCTAAGTAAAAAAAAGTTTATTTAAAGATATGGTTTTTCCAGAAATAATAACCAGCAAAAAAAAATTTTGATGCGTAAAAATTTAAAAAGGTGATTATTTTATTAAAAAATTTAAAATATTTTGTTTGCATTTTAGTTTAAAACTGTAAAAAATCTAAAACCCAAAGTCGCAATTTTTTTGAAATTTTTTTTGTTTTAAATGTCCTGAAAAGGGTGCTTTTTCCCCGTCTTGCGATTATTAATTGTTAGTCTTTCAAAAGAGTTTTGTGTTAAGGGGGAAAAAGCTTAACTTTTATTTTTTTCTGCTTCGTTTTTAACTGAGCGGGATATCCCCAAATTTTCATTAAAAAAATTTCAGTCCCCAAATCAAAAAATTTCTTAAAAAATTGAGGTGAAAAATTTTTCTTTTTTTCCCTTTTTTTCTTGTATCATGTACTATTAAAAATGATGTAAGTTTGTATTATGCATCGAAAAAAGCTGAATTTATTTTCCTTCATTTACTTCATTATTAAAAAAAATCTAAATGATTTAAAACCAAAATTTATCAAAAAATGTTTCGCTTTAAAAACGTTGTTATTTTTAAATTTCCTAAGTAATTTTTATTTTCCCTTGTTGAATTTTTTTTATTAAATTTTCTAAATTGTATTAAAAAGATCTTCTTTCCTTTTTTAAAAGAAAAAAATTCATTGTACGGTAAAGTTTATTTTTTTTTAATTTCCTATTTGTGTAAAGTTTTATATAAAAAATTTAATTTATGGGTTTTTATGCGGGGTTATGTTATGTTCCCGGTTTTTTACGTTTTTCATGGATTCATTGCCCAGTACAAACTCCACCCAAAATAGAAAAGGGTTCCGCGAAATTTTTAAGTAACGGCTATCTTTTATATTCGAATCTATGTTTTTATTTGGGGTCTTACTGGCCTCAAATTTGTACCCTTTCCCCTTTTCATTGAAATTATTTGTAGGTTGTTTTATTTTATCTTTTTGTGATATTTCTGGTGTCTAGTACAAATTAGTTCGATTCATGAGGATAATTTAGGCGATCTGCCATGGTGCATTTACTTGAAGGCTTGGTGTTTACAACGGATATTATTAGACTTTTGTTCATTGTTGCATTCGCACTTAACACTTCTTCAGTAGTTCTATTTTGAGAGGAACACATAGGCTTTAGAGGTAGAAAAATAGTATCTCTGTTTTACGTTTCACAGTTTTAAGATGTTTAATGTATGTGGTAAAAAAGTGAATGTTGATTAGAATATATGTTATTTGCCATGTTATGTGCAATGTGTCAGATGATGGGAGATTGTTTGCTCTGGAAAAACATAGGGGGTAACTACCAGTATCTAGTTTTTTGTTGTCCGTTCTTTGTTATACATGTCTTTTTAAGATGATTTCTTTATTGAGGATAATGTTCCAAATTGATTTGATTTTCTTTGTTAGCAACTAATTGTGTGATTTGAAGAAAGAAGAATGTGTCCTGTATGTTGTTGTTTTTAATTATGAAAAATTGTGTTAAGAACGAAGAAAAAACATGGTATCAAACATAGAAACTGTTGTTTCAGCAATATTCAAGTTTATATTAGATGATATATTTTTTGTATGGATTATTGGCATTTTGGTTTACGTATGGATGAGCTTATTAGGGGAGCATATGGAGATATGTGTTTCACGATGATTGATGGTTTTGGATAGTGACTATGTCAGAGGCTCAGTAACAGCTTTCTCTTGTCGGTTTTCTGTGTCACTTGACATTTGGTTTGTTCACACAAATGAGGTCGCTGAGCAATTTAAAAAAATCTAAATTTTACTTTATTTTATGGCATATATATGACAGTTCATTTTATTTTTTTATTAAATAGACAGTATGATTATTAAAATTGATTTATTCAGTTCCATTGTAGTGTATATAGTTTTAATGTAAGATTGAATACCAGTTCTTACCATGTTTCATTTGTTATAGTTTTTACTGCTTGAATTTAAATAAGTTAATTTTGTACAGCTGTTACAATTTTATGGTAATGTAAAATCATAAATCTTGGGTTGAAATCCACACTTGTTCTGTTTATCTTTTATGATGGCAAGTCTGTACCTTTTAGGATTTGCGCCTTTCTTACTGTCAACATGGAATAGTAAGTCGCTTTTTGTTTTTTGTAAGAAATTTCTACATTATCTTTTTTAAACTATTAGTGAGATTATTTACACATGATGTTTTGTGTTTAATTAAAGAGCAATTTATTTGATTTTTGTGTGTCTTATAAGAATGGATTATTTAAAATGGTATTTGTGTTTATTAAGAGCATTTATGTTGATTTTTTTCAGGTATTTAACAGTATGTATTGTAGTAATACATCTTTCATGTTATTTTCAGATATTTTACCAGTATGATGTAAGTAATCCTCGTTCATGTGGATATTTTAGTATTTTTACAGTATGTATGTAGTATTCTCGTTCATGTGATATTTTTCAGATATTAACGGTATGTATGTAGTATTACCATGTTTCATTGTGTATTTTTCAGATATTTTTACCCGTATGTATGTGTATATCACTGTTCATGTGAGATTTTCGATATTTACAGTATGTATTGTAGTACTATCATCGTTCATTTGACTATTTTGATATTGTTCAGTATGTGTGTACATACCACTCGTTTCTTGTATTTATCAGTATTTTACCAGATGGTATGTAGTATACATCGTTCATGTGATATTTTCGATTTTACCGTATGTATTGTAGAATAACCGTTCATGTGTTTTTCGATTTGACCAGTTGTTGTAGTTACATCCACTCGTTTGGAGGGCATGTGTATTTGGAGGACATTCTCTCGAACTCATAGTAGTGACTTTTAGTATTTTCTGTATGGGTTAATGTTTAATTTTATAAACAGCAAAACTTTATGTTTACATGTTTTCATTGCCAGTAGTCTTTTATGGTTTGAGCCATAAAGTCTGATGCTAGTATTTCCTTTGTGTAAATTTATCCTTTATATATGTCAGAAGAATTTTAGGATTTTTTAATCTGTATATGTTCTACAAATTTAATGCGTAGAGACTGCATAGAGTCAGAATTTCCATAAGTTTTGATGTGATACTTGAAGCGTAGGAGCGACTATATGACGTCATACCAGTTAAAGGGGAAGTCGCCAGTGACTTTACAGTGTTGGTGAACTTGAAAACCACCAGACAACAAAAACCATTTAGTGTAGTTATTGTTGCATGTGAATTGTATGCTATTAATTTAAGATAATTTGGTCTTTGTTTTCAGGACACACGGTTTGGGGAGGTGGCATTGATGGTTAATAGAGAAAACATGCCTAGAATCACAAGTTTAGAACTCCTCGGAAGGTCTGTAAGTTGTTTTTATAGTACAATATTTTAGTAGGTGATTTTCATTAAATGAAATATTTCTCACCAAAATAATGTCACTATCTACTTTATTTGACTTTGGTTAGCTAAAATCCGATTTCAACGTCAAGTTTTATGTAATGTTATGAAACATGAGCTTTTGAGGACTTTGATGTCACATCTTGCTGCAATGTTTAATGTTCACAAAAGTTGCATCATAATTGATATAAATAATTAATTGGTAAGGGCTCTTTAGGATTGGTTTGATCAACTTAAGAAATATTAGTGAATAGTAAAAGAGAACACATGTCAACAAGATTTCTTTGTTATTTTGGACCTTTTATGAAGGCAGTCCATCAGGATTACAATTGTTAACTCGTGATGAAAGACTGTCGTTCTCATGGTAGACACATAAAGACAACCTTCACAACAAGCTGACGAGGTCGAGGATTTGTGCTAACTGGGTATGTACACTTTAAACATAAATTTCAGTCAGCATTCATTTTAATATACAGTTCGACAGTACAGATTTTTGTAAGTGTTACTCAAGGAATGTGGGAAAATTATCTTTGGCAAGGAAGAATGATATGAGAAATGTTGTTTTAAACATATTATTTTTTCATGTAGCACATGATTACAGTATTGTTCTTGTAAAAGTGTTGATTTTTTTTCATTATCTTTTCTTTTCTTTTTCTCTTTATGGTGAAGTGTATAACAAGGTCTAGTGTTGTTCAGGGCATTTTAGATGACAGTTGTTATATTATCAATAATACATGATTGCCTTTTAATACTGTCTTAAGCTTATTAGGATGTATTCCAATAGTGTTGAAGTAGCTTGCTTTCATTTTGTATTTCTACCAGTGCTTGGAGATTATTGATAATAATATACTTTCTTTTACCAGTGTAGTCTGGATGCGGTATTGAATTATATTGCTATTTAGTTTTAGGCAAAACTGCAGTGATAAAAATCTAAGAAGCATTTCTTACTCTGTTGTGTGTCTTGAGTTGAAATTGTTGGTTTTCCAATTTTAGTTAATCCAAATTGTTTGTAAAAGTAGAAATATTAGATCTTGAATTAAGTGTTGTTTCATATGAATTTCTGCAGAAATTACTTTAAGTTTGTCTAAGTATACTACAAATAGTTCTTGAACTAAAATGTGCATGAGAGAACTGGAAGTAGAGAAAGTGCCAGTATTGATGCAGTATGTGCGAGAACCAGAGTTTATCAGCGAAGTGCTGGAATTTAACTGGACGACATATGTTATAAGCGCAGACAGCGGAACTTGAGAAGAAATATAAGCTGTATGAAGATATCTGGAGAAGAGGAGATTGGACTTCAAAGAGTTAACAGGTGATTCTTTATATTTGTTTGCATTTTAATTTGATTTGTTTAGATTGTTTTGCTTTAATTTTGTGATTATCTTGTGCTTTATTTCTGAATTATTGTTGTGCTTAATTTGTAAAATATTGTTTGTGCTTATTTCTTGAAAAATTATTTGGAAAATTAGTTTTTCTGTGTCATTTCGTATTTCTGGGCACACTATTACTGTGCAATTTCTCTATTTGGATGGGTTGTGATAGTAGAAATGTATAATTGTATAATTTGGGAGTCTTAGCTTGTCTGCAGCAGTCATGCGGATTACATGACGACTAGTTCTTATAGGTCTCTGTGGTACCCACATTAGTCAGAATAAAGATATGTTCTAGAGAATGAATCAGCACAGCCTGTCTGTCTAATTGTCTAGTAGAGCAATGTGTTGGCATTAAAGTGAAAGTTGTTGTGTTGGGCATTGTCTATATATCTTCAAGCGGATATTCTGTGTGTCGAAAAGTTCGAAATTAAAAATTAAAGCATTTCGCGAGAAACATGGATGCACAATTGTTAAAGGGTGATTATAAGTTTTGTAGTTGAGGAAATATTTACGGATTTTATAATGGCGACTTTCGCCATATTTCCATGCTATATCCATATAAGCCTCCTCATACCTTTGAAACTTCCTAAGCAACTTCCTTTGTCTATTGCTTTTTAGTAAATAGAGGTATCGAACCAGAGCTATCTGATTTGTATAAAGAGGGGTGTAGCTCCCTGTGTTACGATTGCGGATGTGTTTTGATTGTTCTTTTATTTTGCATGTCAATAAAACGTTGCCTGTTGTACAATGAACCCGGGGAAAAATAACCAATGACGGACTTGAAGATTGATATTTCTGTCGTTGCCTTTTTATCCATCACTAGTAAAACCCCAGTAAAATGAGCAATCAATGGGATGCTATAGAGTAGGTGGTTAAATAATACTGCACTTTCATTACCATGTGAGTTCTGTTACGATTTAACTCTGACACAATGTATCAAGAATGGTCCCCAACTATGATACAATTACTATTATATGACATTGTTGTAATTTGCTCTGATATCATTGATTGAAAAATTAATTAAATAGTAAAAGATTTAATATTTATAGCTTTTGTGTACTTTCAGATCCATCAAGAGTGTCAAGCATTTAATTGGCTGTTCAAGTTTGAAGCTAGTATACCTTTACAGCGCTGAAACTCATCTGGTAGTATTGAATGATAATGAAGAAACTTGCCTAGTACAGATGCACTTGTCCAACTTCACGCTTATTAGGTTTCAATATTATATTACTTTGTGCATTTTCAATGAAAGTGAGCTTTTTGCTTTAATGCTTATTACGAGATGATGAAAATGACTGTGTTAAAGTACAGAATAGGTTTTATTTAAATATGGAAAGTGTTTTAGGTGTCTATTTTTTATAAGTTTTCTAAACATCAAATGACTTTTGCACGATTATGATATTATTTTGATATTCTTACTGTCATTTTTCGTCATTATCGCAGAACGTGATTGTCCACTATCATTTGGTGCTCATTTACTCGTTGCACTTAGAAATCATGTGAGATTAGTAGTGTTCCTTCGTAGAAATTGTAAATCACTGGTCAGTAGTCAGGGAAGCATTTAAGGGACTTCAGATGTATCAAATTGTTGTTGAATTCATGTAAAGTGATAAACATCTAATCTGCTTGTGTAGTGCATTTGACTAAACATGTGACGCGGAACATTCAATAGATACCAGCTGTTTATAAGAGTTGATATTGCGGTTTACGTACAGTTTTGATATATTAATTTATTTGGCAAACAAATAGTTCATACATTGTAGGGTCATATAAGATATGATCAAGGACTTAGTAAACAGACAATTTTTTTTCTTGTAGTTGTCAATGTTTTGTAAGATACTCAGGTTATGGATTTATGTTTTCTTTTAGTTCCATAACACTGCCAATGTGATCGAAAGATAAAGTAAGGAGCATTTAGAACAGGTAACATTTACCAACAAGGTTTGAAATAGTTGGTTAGGGTTTCAAAATTATGACCATTGATCTTATCAGAGGATGTTAAAATTCCTTAGTAATAAGATACTCACATGTTAACATACTTAAAAGGTGTATGAAATGTGGTTTTACCCAGGTACATGATTGTGTCTGAAGTAAAGCACAGAGAGGCATCCAAGGTGTGCAACAGTGTAAGCTTAGCTTGGGGACAAGTTTCAATATATGTTATGGTGTGATGTGACAATGTGAAAAACATGCACAAAAGAAACAGATAAGGGGATAAATCTGAATGAGACGGCTATTGCAACATTAGTTTGATTGCTGTTAGGAATAAGTAACTTGTCAGTGCCGCCTGCATAAAGTACATCAATGTAATTTGACTTGTTTTTTTTTACCATTTCCTGCTATATTTTAGCTTAACAGCATTTAAACTTTTTATTATAATAACGAAAATTTCTATATTCATAGCATGTCAAGTCCATTATATGAATGGAGGTGTGTTAGGTTAAGTAAAAGCATTTTAATGTAAATATAGGTAAATCCGTATTTGTTATTTTCTCACTATATTGTTATACATGATGTAAAATGTATTACAGGCATCAGAGTATGTGAGTGATTTACAGAATGAGGTTGGTTTATTAGAGAGTAAATATAAGAGAGCAGAGGACGAGGTGGAGGCTAAGAAACAGGTGTTGTATTTGACAAGTAACATACATGTCTCATCATTATGCCATCAGTAAAACATAATCATTTCATCTTGGTGTAGTTACTTTAACATTTGCTTTAGCGGATTAAATCAAGATTATTGTCAAAAGGCTAAAGACTACAAATTTTCCTAGGCCAGATTTGATTGGCCAGAAACAAGGGCAGAATTTACACAGACCAACTAAAATCCTGAGATTTGAGACAAAGCTCAAAAAAAGTTTTGCACGTTTTCATAACTTCAAGATTTTTAGAAAGATGTTAAAAGTTAATGCAGTTTGTATTGTAAGATAAAGTTGTCTTTATCAACATTCTAACTACGTATTCTGTTACTATACAACATGTGTTTGCCGGGTCTTCACATTAATGATATATAATCAGCTGTTATTCATTTTTATGTACAGATGTATTTCATGATATATAATCAACTGTTATTCATTTGTATGTACAGATGTATTTGAAGGAGATACAGAGAATGCAGGAGTGTGTAGAAGAGCTACAGAATGAGATGGTACATTTAGAAAGTGTCATGTTCCTATCCCAACAAGATGCTTCCACTGAGAAGAAAAAACTTGACTCTTGGTTTGTTCTAACAAGTCTTATATTTGCATTATTTAATTGGAAATTTAATAAATTAATTTAATGATTGATCAGTTCCTTAAATTTTAACATAATTTCAAAAGTAAGAAGAAAATGGAGAAGTACAACATGAACACCAGAGCTGGTTTAGGTTATTTATTTCCTACCAGTTTCAGTTCTGTTGAACCTTCATCATAATTTTCTTAAATTTCTTATGTAAAAGCCTCTGATGTAAACTTTCTTTACTGGTGCAGCTATAGTTAGTCATACATGATACTGAATGAGTGTAAGTTCAATACTGAATTTATTATATTATGCAAGCCACTGGCAAGCATAATATTATTATGTTCAACAAGTTCAATAAATTCAGTGATGAACTTGCTCAAATTTAATATTCTATCTATCACATACTCAAAATAAAGACCTTTGAAAGTGAAAAAGTGTCATTTTTCCTTGATGCGCCGATAGTATAATGCTAACATTTAGCACGTCTTTACACTATGTTTGTATAACGCTAATGACGTCACGTCAAAATATATGAATGATCGTGCAATACCATATTTACAGAGTTGCAAAATAGGCACGAGTGTGTAATTAAAATGTATACTGTTTCATTTCAGAATTTTATCAAATTTTTAAATTGACTTATTTCACAAATACATGTATCCTATTGGGATCCTACATATTACCGGACAAAATATGATGTTTTTTCGCTGTAACTTTTATTCAAAACAATTGCGGCGGTTAAATAAAAAAGAATGGCATTTTATCCAAATAATTTTGGGTTCTTAATACAAGTAAACATTACTTTAACAAACATGAAATTAAATTTTTGACCGTAGAAATGTGTCTTTAAAGTTGGGCATTATAAGAGAGAAAAAATCGTGTAAGCAGCTCAATTTACTGGACATTGCATTTCAAATTTTTTTAAGTCCTGAATTGAAATTAATCTTTAAAAAATCAGCAAGGAAACTACAACTATTGAAAGGCAAGGTTAAGATATTGAAAAGAAAACAGTATGTCACTAAAACAAGACACTGCAGCCATGCTTGTTACGAAGAGGCCAATTTATGGAGTGTAATTGAAATTAACACTATTAACTCAATTAACGTATTGATTCTTAATAAATCTTAAACATATAAAACATTTTGATATTTAAATGGAATTCTGTTTTTTTCATTCATTTTCCTTTTGGTTATCATGTAGCATGTTACAAAAGCTATAAAATCTATTGTATTTACATTTCATGTAGAGATTCTTCCCATGGGCGTAACCCGTTTCCTTATATGTTTTTAATGTGCGTTTCTTCGTTAAAGACAACAATGAGATACTTTTAGGACTAAATTATAAATTACTTATTTATCATTAAAATATGTTACGATTGTCTCCTGAGATAATGTGGAGAAGAATTGAAAGTAATACCTATCTAAAATAACCCATTAAGGGCCTCTTTATTCCGACATGCACAGAACAGATTATTCCCCCGCATGATCAGGTCATGGAAGAACTAGTAAACAAAAGAGCATGGTAGTAAATAAAGAACCGAATCAACCATATTTACCTGAGAGTGGTTTTGTTGTTATTTACTTTGAAATAGAAAGTGTGTGTACGATTCAGACCGGATGATTTTTTAATCAAAGCAAAAATAAATGCACTATTCAGCAGTAATAGCTTTTGTCCAGTAAACTGATTGTCCGGTAAACATGTAGGATCCCAGTACTGTAATTTTGAACAGAATATTACCTCCATATTATCCTTAAGGATGGTCTTGTAAACTTTCAGGTGAACTTTCAAAATACAAATGTGTTGGGTTTTTTTTATAAATAAAAGTTGTCTCCCTTTAGTCATTTATTTTATATAAATTAGGTTACTTTTTTGGTATTACTAAAAAACAAACTCATACACTCAATGTATACGATAGTGAATAAGCTTAATTATCATCCTACAAAGAAAACTATGGCGGCATCGTGGAGTTATTTACTCGTCTGACTAATAACCTGAGGATCTCTAGTTACTTCCTTAAAACCCTGTCCGGTTACAAGCCATTGTTCCCTTAAGCAAGAAACTTGACACTCATTGCTCAGTACTGATTGGTTCTAGGAAAAGATTTGAGAGTGTATCTGTAAGCTTAGTGGTAGTCATAGCTTCCTACACACTCAAACTAAAATAAATTGTGTATAAACCTAAAGAAAACTGTTTTTACTGCAATTTACAAATATTTATCTTTATATGAAAATATTGTTCCTGTTCATCTTAAAATAAATACATCATGTCTTTGTTCACACAAAATGACCATGAATGTTATATTGGATGTTTCTTTGCATTGCTGGGTTTTAAGTCATACCAACACTTTAAACACATGTTGAAAGGTCGTACAGGAATTTCCTAGCTTTACTGATGCAGGAAGACCGCATACGACCCTCCGTGCATTATGTCTTGTACGACCCTCATTATGTCAGACACATGGAACATCTTTATAGAAGCACCTTGTGTAAGCTGGGCAGATAGCATATTCACTGTGTAACCTGGGCAGATAGCATATTCACTGGATAGATTCAGGTCTGTAGTGATGAGGGGCATGCAGTTCAAAATATGTGACCTTTATCACTGGGCCATGGGAGCCCAGTTTAAATGCGTATTTTCTAAGCATGCTTTTTAACTAGGCACCTTTCACATAGGAAACATTTTCGAATGAATCTGTAACAATAATTAAAACATCATTTCTATAAAGAATCAGTAAGCTAGTTGAATCTTTGACTATAGTCTCTAGAATTAATGAAAACAAAATATTTATGGACTTGGATTTGTACATTAATTGGTGTATAATTGTTCACACATAGGTCATTACAAGAAAGAGAGAAGGCAAGGAGAAAATTGGAACAGCATAAAAATTTCTTACAGGAAGCTCTTCAAACCTTTATGGAACATATGGAGAACATGCAGGTAGAATTTGTATTCAATATAATCATTGTTGTAAATGGAACTTTTATCCTGGTAATCTACTTCACTCCTACTGAAGTAACACTTTTTCCTTACATTAATAAACTGCTTTGGAAAGTTACTATTATTTTTAAGTCACATAATGTTTCTTTTCGACCGGGAAATAATGAAATAAAGGGCAAGATTTTTGATTTGTAGAAATTCAAGTCATGTATAATTCTTCTAAATAGACTGCAGTTATCTTTATGAAGTTATGGAATCGTAATTCAAAGTATAAGAAATGTAACAGATATCATCATAATTGATTTGTCTGCCTGTCTGATCCATTAGCTAAGTAGGGAGAGCATTGGATTTATAATCCAGGTTCCAAGGTTATAAACAATTACCCTATGCTCTTCAGATCTCAGATTGGTCAAAAACCAATAGAATTTATATTGACCAATGAAAATCCTGAGATTCGAGACCGATCTCAGAAAAAAGTTTTATTATCTCCAGACCAGGGGAGAGGCGAAATTACTCAGTGTCAAATGATCACAGACAAAAAGTTTTATATCCATTTTTCACTCTTGAAATTTTAGGCAAAGTTAGCAGAAGCCCACGAAGATTCTGAAGCCTTGAAAGAGAAAGTTAGACAGGAGGCTAATGCAAAGGGCATTGAGTGACTGAAGACAGTGTGAGATGTGGAACTGTTTATGTCCACATATCCAGAATAACTCGCCATGAACTGTGTAATAGATCAACTCGAGTGCTGTCAAAACTGTTGAAACCTGTATCACTCTTTGAGCCGCGCCATGACAAAACCAACAGAGTGCGTTTGAGACCAGCATGGATCCAGACCAGTCTGCACATCCACGCAGTCTAATCAGGATCCATGCTGTTCACTATCAGTTTCTCTACTTGTTATTGAGTTGGTAAGCGAACAGTATGGATCCTGATCAGACTGCGTGGATGCAAAGGCTATGTTGGTTTTGTCGTGACACGGCTCATATATTCAAGACTATGTTGGTTTTGTTGTGACGCGGCTCATATATACAAGACTTTGGTCAGCTTGGATGTAATTCAGTAGTCTTGTTATGTTAATTCACAAAGACATAGCTGCAGGCATTAGTGTTACATTAAGATGTTGCTATTACATTTAGTTGTCACAAACAGTTTAACAAGTGTAGTTATGGCAAACTGTTTAGCAAGCTGTTAGAAGACAAATTCAGTTATAATCATTAATTTGTCTTTCCTCTCTAAAGACTGTTAGAGATATTTTTAAAGTACATTTGAAGTATTTATTGTTTAGAATTGTTGCCTCAATATAACAATTAATAGACAGATGCTAGCAGTTACAGGTTACCTTTACACTCTAGGTACTGTTGTCAAAAATATAACTACAATGTGGGTTTTAAGAACAAGAAGACACATTGTTTTAAAAAAAGTTTACTAGATTGAAAAAAAGGGTTCAGAAGAAAATATGATGATGCACATTTAGCAATTCACAGTACACAAATTATTCTATTTCTTTTAGATATTTCTGGCAATTTTTGTTGCTACCTCTTGCTCTGTTATTATTATTATAATATAAATGTAAGTGACATCCTTTCTGAGAAAGTAGAACATTGGTTGTTGTGACAGTATTTTATTGCTTAAAACATATTGAACATTGTGAAAATTTTTACTGTTTTTGTTTTTTATAATGTGGCATTTAACAAATTTTTGCGCCATATAAGACATCCATGTTTTATCCTGAAAACTACTTTTTTCTAGCGTATTATACTTTCCATAGAATTTAAACACAATAATGCTTGTGAAACTGAAAAAATGTTCATAGATGAAAAATTCTAATCTAAAAACATGGCAAGCATTAACATAGAAACTTTATATACTTGTATATATTACAATTTTCCTTTATACATACATTAAAATACCTACATGTAGCTTGAGCAAATTTATTGAACTGTATTGCTGGCTCCCATTTTGATAATATATTGTATTTCCTCTTGTAAGGACATAGCTTTGATAAGATACGCAAACTTTCTTTTATTAATATAATAATCAGTCTGACCATAATCCTGTAATATAGCTCCTGGTAGGCTGTACACAATAATTTGTTAATGCTTAAAGCAAAATGACATATATACAACAGAAAAAAACCCTGATAATACTTAAGTATATTTTATAAGTTATTAAAAAGTGAAGAATGAATTGGTAAGAAAAGATACAACATACTGCATCTTGGAAAGGAAATCAGAGTCTTGCATTGAAGCAAAAATGCATTTGTGCTCTTTTTTTGGCATAAGTGAAGTACCAAATGAAAAGTTTCCTGTATACATATAAGCATTTTGTTAAACAGTTAAAATAATTTGAGAATTTGTACTTGTCATCTGACATACCGTGTTTCATAAAGTCAGATACACAGAAATGGAATATGTCAGACCACTAATGGATGGTCATCATTAACTTCCTATGTACCTGAATTCTGAATTATGAATTAGATGAGATAAATATGAACTCTCTTTGTAATTTACAATTTTTAAAAAAAATTATTTTATCTGTATCATTGCTCTTTCTTTATGTTTTTCTGATAAAATACCATTATACATGTAATTCTATCTATCTATATTTCCCTTCTCAATATATCCACATTGTGTATGTTTTGTCATTTTTTACAAGTAAAGAAAAACTATAGTTGAACACTGATTATTTTGATTTTATCTTAATAATATAACATACTGTTTGAATTTAAGTGTATAAAGCTATATATCTGCTGCAAAAATAAATAAAAAAATAAAGCATCCACATTGCTTGTATGAAATATTTATAGTAGTGATTGTCTTAAAACCAATTTATACACAAAATCATTGCTAAATGGTTAAAACCCTACTTAAAAAACCAGAATAATATTTTGTTCTGGAATTTTATTCTATTTATGTACAATATTCATGTGTGTTAAATAAAGAGACATTCTATGTTACAACTCTTTCGAGAATCGTCCATGAGATTATAGAAGCAATATAATTTCACTGTTGATATATTTTAGACATATTTGGATATTTGTTTGTTTTGCATGTAAGATTGAAATATAATTTCACTGAGTGAACACCAGATTCAATATTTTCACGAGTGGCGTAGCCACGAGTGAAAATATAATAGCTGGTGTTCACGAATGAGATATATTTCAATCTTATATGTAAAACAAATAAATTTCTTTTTATTTCATGCTTTTTAAGTGATTTTTAGGATTTTTTACTGATTTGCCGCGTAACGTCGCGCATTCTCCTTTGTGACGTCACATCATCAATTTTGAAATATAGTTCTGTTAAATTTCTCTAATTTTGTTACATTTTTAACATGATGTATGGTGATATCGACTTTCTTTGCCTAAAGAAGCAAAATGTATGTATGATGGCATGTATTTCTGCCATTTAGTTATGATTTTCTTTTCATCCGCATTCAGATAATGTCCGGCTACAGTGAACATTATATTTTGTAAATTTCAATTTTGGTTTATCAGAACATAATCATCTGATGTATTACAATAAAACACTGGAAAGCATGAAATAAAGCTTTATACCCTTTTAATATGTCTCCAGGAGAAATAACATACACATGTTTACACATTAGTAAAGCAAAGGTTATAAAATTATCCTTATTGGTTTCTATATAGCCTGTCACTGCTGTCCATTTTTTTCCAATATGGATGAAATACATGTACATGTAGATGGTTGTTAATGTAATCACTGAAAAATCTGTAAATGTATGGCACAAAAACAAACATGTTTAGAAAAATTTGTACATGTCGTCTAACATATGACACATGCACAACCAACTTGATCAAATCCTCTCTTGTCTTTGTCACATCCTCTTTCATCGTGTAGCTGAAATACATGTATTCAAAAACATTTTTAACAGATCTCACCATAAACTTTTAACAACTGAGAGCTTTTATATGTCCAACTTCAATTAGTCAGTTGAATAAAATTAAATTCCAGATTTTTCCTCTTATAAATTCTTTTTTTTTAACCTATGTGTGGACTGAATTTTTATGCCCTAATTTTTTGACATGTTGAAGTTTTTATGTGGTTCGTAAAGAACAATTTTACCATTAATAAAATGAAGTTTATCGATCAATTTGACGCTTTCAATCTAGATTGATTGTGTCAAATTGATCGATAAACTTCATTTTAAACTTTGTTTAGTTGTGGCCCTTTTACTAACTTGTAAACGTGGACAGCTCTAAGTTTTGGTATGAAATTGAGACTGGTTTGTAAGTCAAAGTTTTCACAGAAGTCACTTCAACTTCGACTAACCAAAGTTCTACTGTACTAAAAAGTTTTTAAAATCATTTGGAACAAATGATCACCATTATAAGATGATTTGCAGAGCTCAAAAGCCAGGTTGCTTCTTCCAAGATCAAGGTCATACATAAAGGTTGGACAAAAGTTACAAATTGTACGGTGAATAGCGTTGTAGCTAAACATTAGTCTGTCTGTTGTTGTTGATTCACTGTTTTTGTAAAGTTTACAGTTATGCTCCGTAACCTCAATACTATCAAAGCCATTGAAACTTGTTATATGAATGCAGGGTGATGAGTTTTTGCATGCAACACCTATTATCAGAGAAAAAAAATCAAGGTCTTTGGTTACTGTGTTTGTAATAGATCAAGATTTATAAATAACTATCAAAGCTATTCAGTTCAAATTGGTATACTTGTTCTTTATCAAATTATGCCATATGATAAGGACAGCTAAAATTATATTTTGCAAAGAATGTCTCTATTTTGACTCTGACCCTGATTAACTTTGTTATTAGGATTAATTTCTGAAAAATTATCAAATATATTTGCTACTATGTTGGAATACTTGTTCAATATCAATGTTACAATGCATTTTTGAAGGGCAAATAACCCTGAAAAACATTTTGGTGAATATTCTTGCACAGAAAGTTACAGATGTTCACATCAGGCTACTTTTGAACAGAATTATGCCCCCCCCATTTTCTTCTCCCTTAATATCATGCTATCAAAAATTCATTTAAGTGGATTGTGCTGCTCCTCTGACAGCTCTGGCAAATGTTTAATTTTAATATTAAAAGTGAATTTCTCATGGAAAATTAATACACATACAATGATTGATAGGTTAGTGTCATGAGTCCACATTCAAATAATTGGTAGTTTTATTAATTTTCTCACAAATATTCTTTTGTAATCTTTGGTTTTAAACTGGACAAGTATGCTTTCAACACAACTATGAACAAAAATATTTACTCCACTCTTTGTTTCAAACAAAAACTTAAATTGTAATGAATTAAGAAATTACCAAAACAAAACATGGTTTTGTATCAATTAAAAAAATCTTTTTATACAACAGATTGTCCATTAAGTTGAAGCCTGTATGAATAGAACTTAACTTGCATCTAATCAAATTTTCAAGCAAAGGGTGTTTTTTTTCACTGTGAAAAATTAGTCTTTTTTATTTCTTGTGTTGAAATAGAAACTTAAAACTTAATAATAGATTTTGAAATGAAATAATTGAAAATGTTACCTGCTTTACTTCTGCAAATGTGCCAACATGTCCACAGTTGTCACATGTGACTATCTCGTGGGCCATGTCCCTCATGGCAGCTTTATCCAATACATTTTTTTGCTGAAAAATATTAGATAACAGTTTTTTTGTTTAATATAGGTCACAGTTTTTTGCAAATTATTGCAAGTTCCATTAAAATGTCCATTAGAATATTCAAAGAAAAAATGGCATATTTTTCCACCATTCTATGAACATGTATCTTATAGATCAAACAAGTATAGATATGGCAGGAGTAACACATCAAATTGTCATCAACCCCTTCTTCCTCCGCCTACCACCACACACATTTTTTATCATATAGCCGTATATGCTTGAAAAATTAAGCTGTGTGGGGAAAATCTGCACTATTTTGGGGAAAAAAAATCAATGTTTTATTGGCAATTTTCAACAACTTTGTCAAAAAAATCAATGTATGCAGTCAAGATAGATTTAGTTTGCAACCATATCACTAAAGTCTGCTCAGAGTCTTATTCTTTCATTGCATTATTTTGTTTTTAATCAAGAAAGTGAAAATACGAATATTATCACCTTTAGTTTGAAGCAGTCATGTTCGGTCGGCAGGTCGTCCTCAATGCATAGATCACATCTTTTGCCAGATCTAAAATTAAATGTACATTTATGTTGTGTAATATAAAACTTCATTGAAGTTGTGTATACACAAAACTTTTGGAATTTTACACAAGTTGTCATATAAATAACATTTTATCAAACATGTTAAAAAACTAGTAGGAGAGGGAGGCAGGCGAACTTTCAACATTTATTTTCTTGTTTTATGACAACAAATAAGAGATTCATTTTATCACTTTATTTGATTTAATAAGATAAAAGCTCAGATACATGTACATAAAATATGCATCATTTTTAGCTTGACTATGCAAAGATTAGGGGGAGTTATTGTACATATCAGGGGTTGTCATCACACTTCTTTAGGTTTGCATGCAAGTTTGTATTTCCAAAACTACTTAGGTAAATGGGTTAAAACATGTTTTTGAGAGCATAATAGTAGGTCTTTTTGTAAGGCCCATAAGTCACATGGACATTGAAAGAATTATGGCTCTATTTGAAATTAGAAAATTCTACATTATCCAAAGTCTTGTTTTACTATTAAACAGTTGAGTACACTATCCTACTGACAGCTGTTGATATCATATTAACTGTGTTGACTAAAATGGTATAACAACTTTAAACTTTACATTATCGCTTTTAGACAAGGATGTTATTGTTATCCACATATTTTTGTACAGTCACAAAGTTAACTGGAATTTTGTTGGGAAAGGCAAATATAGTAGTATACAATGTTATTTTATCAGAATGTTTTCTGTTAAAAATTTGATAGCACTAAACATTACATATCAACCATATCAATAGGCTGTTGGTCACCAAATTAATGACAAATGAAAAATTACTGTGATCAGTAGTGTAATAATAATTTTATAAATAAAAAGTATAGAAATGCCTTTCAGCACAAGAAGCATGAATAGATGTGTCAAGTTTATACGGGTTAGGTCGGTTTTAGCCAAAAACTGGTTAGAAAATTCAATAACTGGTAACCATAGTATATCAGACCAATAGCCAAAATAATTTAGTAATTATTTTATATATTACCTTTGTTTAACGTTGACATTTTGTTTTAAATTTGGTTGGTCAGACCTGTGTTTTTCTCAGTTGCATGCAATCTTATTGTGCATGTTACTGCTGTTGCAGGAAATAATTACTCTTTAATTGAATTGAAGCTTTTGTAATCTTGTCATGTACATCAAATTCAAACTAAATGGCATATCTTGTCATAAAGAAACAAAGTTAATGTTCATAATTTCAGAATTCTTTTTGTACAGTCAGTAAACCTTTAAAGGGACTCCACTGAGGTTTTTTGACATGATGGGACTGAAAATATTTTTTCCAGATAAATGTACCATTTGATGTAGGTTTAGAACACTAATCTATGTGCAAAATTTCAGATCATTCGCGCACTTCGTTTTATCCAGAATAAGTATTCAAATTGTAAAAAATGAGCGTTTAAATGCTTTTCACTCAAATCGGGCTAAGAAAAGCATAAAAATACTACTTTCGATTTATTTCAAAGTATATTTCTTAACTATCTTTTCATATATTTCTTTATAAAGTGCCCCAGCTCCTTTATGTAAGAAATTCAAACGTTATGTTTTTAGGCTTTTAAACATCAGAGGGGTCCCTTTAAGACAGTTATTGTGTTTCTTTTTCCTTAACTTCAAACAAACAAAAATGAGCATTTGATTACAATACTGATAATTACAATATTGTCATAATAACAATGTTTAAAGCAATAAAAATGATGAGAAAGGAACATACCCTTGCATTTTACAGAGACAGGCCCAATGGAACTTGTGTCCATTGTCTACTGTCTGGCACACATTCTTTTCTAGCCATTCTTCACATACTGGACATCTTCCTTGCAGATGTTTATTCATGCATATAAACTTTTTATTGCCATGTTTCTTCAAGTTTTTTCCCCCAGTTTTTGTTAGATTTTCCATTTTTCTTCTTCTTTTCCACTCCACTGCACTGCAACAGGATGTGCATACTGTCTTCCTGTCATGCGTATTACATTTGTGGTTTCCCGTATGTTGGCGAACGATCAATGTTTACACAATTCTAAATTTATCATATTTACTCGCTCTACCTGAATATTTAAGTGTACAGTTTTTGATTCATATCTTTTGGAATCGGTTCAAAATCAATATTTGAAAATTTCGAATACTTGAATGACAACAAAGCCCTTTGTTCATACTAGGTCTTCATGAAAAGAAGAATATTGAACACTTGAATTGCCCTGTAAATATGTAACGGGTGAAAGACTAGATAACATATGTACTTTTGTCACTTGCATTGTAAAAACTTCCTTTGATCTACACAGTTCTGTGCTTTTGTTTCTGCGAAATGACCCAGACATAAATTAAGTTTTTACTTTATTTGGTCCATTCTTCTCCATTTGTACTTCTCAGTATTCACTTTTTTTTTCATTCATCTCATCTCATTAATAAAATCTAACAAACCCTCTTTCAGAAGCTTTTACCGAGAGCCTTTATTCATTTGATTTGATTTCTTTATTTCTATTGCCATTATTCAGATATTGCTATCTGGTCTTTAATTCTGAATACTTTTCATTCTGTCTCTCAATGACATGCCAATATTACTGTTCCTAAGATATGTCTTGGTTTCAACATTACCATTAATGTTGGATTCTGAAATAGAAAAACATATACTAAATGTACTATTAATCTTTGAGGAAAGATGCATTCTGTAATGTATGAAGGGCAGAAATAAATCATGACAAATGAACTAGTATACCCTTACTTTCAGTTCTATATCAGTTACCAGATACATGTACTTCAACTAAACAAATCTTCCAGGTATATACTTGAACAACAAGCACAATAAACTTGTGATTTTTCTAATACAGCCACCATGTTCCAATAAATTGTTTGCATTTGATGTATCACTGGTACATTGTTTGCATTTGATGTATCACTGGTACATTGTTTGCATTTAATGTATCACTGGTACATTGTTTCCATTTGATGTATCACAGGTACCGTGTTTCCATTTGATGTATCACTGGTACAGTGTTTCCATTTGATGTATCACTGGTACATTGTTTCCATTTGATGTATCACTGGTACAGTGTTTCCATTTGATGTATCACTGGTACAGTGTTTCAAGTTGATGTATCACTGGTACAGTGTTTCCAGATGATGTATCACTGGTACATTGTTTCCATTTGATGTATCACTGGTACAGTACTTCCAGATGATGTATCACTGGTACAGTGTTTCAAGTTGATGTATCAATGGAACATTGTTTCCATTTGATGTATCACTGGTACAATGTTTCCATTTGATGTATCACTGGTACATTGTTTCCATTTGATGTATCAATGGTACAGTGTTTCAAGTTGATGTATCAATGGAACATTGTTTCCATTTGATGTATCACTGGACCATTGTTTCCATTTGATGTATCACTGGTTCAGTGTTTCCAGATGATGTATCACTGGTACAGTGTTTCAAGTTAATGTATCAATGGAACATTGTTTCCATTTGATGTATCACTGGTACAATGTTTCCATTTGATGTATCACTGGACCATTGTTTCCATTTGATGTATCACTGGTACAGTGTTTCCATTTGATGTATCACTGGTACAGTGTTTCCAGATGATGTATCACTGGTACAGTGTTTCAAGTTAATGTATCACTGGTACATTGTTTCGTTGTCGAGGGGTTAGAGTCGATGACTTCTAATCCAGTTACCTCTCTGGCGTGGGTTCGATCCCCGGGAGATGCTTTGGTAGTTTAGCGCCGAGGAAGGTAGTCTAGTACTGGTGTAACTCTCCAGGAACGATGGTTAGGAAACTACCCGCCTATATGACTGAAATACTGTTGAAAAAGGCGTAAAATGAAACAAACAAACAAACAAGTTTCCATTTGATGTATCACTGTTACATTGTTTCCATTTGATGTATCACTGGTACATTGTTTCCATTTGATGTATCACAGGTACAGTGTTTCCATTTGATGTATCAATGGTACAGTGTTTCCATTTGATGTATCACTGGTACAGTGTTTCAAGTTGATGTATCAATGGTACAGTGTTTCAAGTTGATGTATCAATAGTACAGTGTTTCCATTTGATGTATCACTGGACCATTGTTTCCATTTGATGTATCACTGGTACATTGTTTCCATTTGATGTATCACAGGTACAGTGTTTCCATTTGATGTATCAATGGTACAGTGTTTCCATTTGATGTATCACTGGTACAGTGTTTCAAGTTGATGTATCAATGGTACAGTGTTTCAAGTTGATGTATCAATGGTACAGTGTTTCCATTTGATGTATCACTGGACCATTGTTTCAAGTTGATGTATCAAGTGTTTCAAGTTGATGTATCAATGGTACATTGTTTCCATTTGATGTATCACTGGACCATTGTTTCCAGTTGATGTATCACTTGTTAGTGTTTCACATCAATGTTTTAACCCTTCCCAATGTCTTGCTCTACCTGTAAAGCTTGACAGTTGCATTACATGACAAAATTTCTTGAAAAGGAGTTCCCTGATAACTCCTTGATACATTCTGAAAAGAAATTATTTTGATTTGTTACTGTGTAGAAAAGATTTATAAGAAACTGTTCTAAATTTGTATATTCATTTCCTATTAAATTAATACTAAATAAATTACTAGTAGTTAAAAAACCAAAACTGAAAATATAGTTCAGTTATCTTTATGTTTTAACACAATTTTTTATTATACATACCATTATGATTTTTCTTGGTTTCTTTATTTTCTTAATATCCATGCAATTTTAACAATATTTTTAACATGTATTGCTGTCTCAATATTTTTCTCATACTGGAATAATTTAGATACCGGTATATCATTGGAATCATGCCAAATAAAACATTGGAATCATGCCAAATTTACATATACCCATTTATAAAACATTAATAATTGCCACAAACCAATATTCAATAAAACTTCAGTAGGACTAAGTAAATAGCAAACAAAATCAATAGTATACTGGTTTGGAATTTTTAGTGATTTTAGTATGTTCTTTTTTTTATGCTCCCCGAAAAAATGTCCGGGACATAACTTTGAAACAACAAGAGGTATCAACATGAAACTTTGTAGGTAGATAGATCTCATTGAGTAGGTGTGCAGTGCACAAGAACCGTAACTCTGCCTTGCCTAATTTTTGAATTATTTCCCTTTGTTTATTTTTACACTTTGAACTTTGTCCGGGACATAACTCTAAAAGTATAAGAGGTATCAACATGAAACTTTGTAGGTAGATAGATCTCATTGAGTAGGTGTGCAGTGCACAAGAACCATAACTCTGCCTTGCCTAATTTTTGAATTATCCCCCTTTGTTTATTTTACACTTTGAACTTTGTCCGGGACATAACTCTAAAAGTATAAGAGGTATCAACATGAAACTTTGTAGGTAGATAGATCTCATTGAGTAGGTGTGCAGTGCACAAGAACCGTAACTCTGCCTTGCCTAATTTTTGAATTACCCCCCTTTGTTTATTTTACACTTAGAAATTTGTCCGGGACATAACTCTAAAAGTATAAGAGGTATCAACATGAAACTTTGTAGGTAGATAGATCTCAGTTAGTAGGTGTGCAGTGCACAAGAACCATAACTCTGCCTTGCCTAATTTTTGAATTATCCCCCTTTGTTTATTTTACACTTTGAACTTTGTCCGGGACATAACTCTAAAAGTATAAGAGGTATCAACATGAAACTTTGTAGGTAGATAGATCTCATTGAGTAGGTGTGCAGTGCACAAGAACGGTAACTCTGCCTTGCCTACTTTTGGAGTTATTGCCCTTTGTTCATTTTGACACTTTGACTTTGTCTGGGACATTACTCTAAAATTATAAGAGATATCAACATGAAACTTTGTAGATAGATAGGTCTCATTGGGTGGAAGTGCAGTGCACAAGAACCGTAACTCTGCCTTGCCTTATTTTGAAGTAATTGCCCTTTGTTTATTTTTACTTTTTGACTTTGTCCTGGACAATACTTTAAAACTATTAGAGATATCAACATGAAACTTTGTAGGTAGCTAGATATAATTGGATAGAATTGCAATGCTTAAAGAACCTAAACAAAGCCTGGTCTAATTTTGGAGTTATTGCCCTTTGTTCATTTTTACACTTTGACTTTTACCTGGGACATAATTCTGATATCATCAGGAAACTTTATAGATAGATAGATCTCATTGAATAGAAGTGCAGTGCAAAAAAACATAACTCCGCTTTGCCTAATTTTGGAGTTTTTGCCCTTTGTTCATTTTTTTTATACTTTCCTGTGTCCAGAACCTTCTCGGGGAGCATCACCCGGTTCAACCGGTTCTTGTTTCAAAAGATAACAAGTTTCTCATTTTCATTTTTTTAAACTTAACTAGTGCGAATATGCCAAAATAAGGATATCATAGTGGGGTAGATTACTACTGAACACAATATTCAGATGATATATTTAGTAATTGAATAATTGTATGTCTTAAGCACATAGAATTAAATGTAACATGTAACAGTACTGTCATTCATACCTATTTATGCGTTATAATTATTGCTGATGAAAATACAAGAGCGATCAGTAATCACATAACTCGGCCAAAATTTATTCAACCTAAAAACCTGTGTAATATGCATGAATACTTGAGCTACCGATTAATCCTGTAATTAGTTTCATTGAAAATGCATTAGTGGTAAAAGAGGAGTAGTCCAAAATTAAAACCATTAAAGGACCATCACTCTGACAAAAATCAATGAACCGAAAAATGTCAATGAGATGCACGACTAGACATGATTTAACTTTATTAACACCCTTTTCAATCAAGGGCCATAACTCGGCCAAAAATCATTCAAGCATAAAATCGTGTAATATGTGCAAAAAAATGACCTACCTGAATCAATCCTGTAAAGTTTCATTTAAATTCCATAAGTGGTATAAGAGGAGTAGTCTGGACGAACTTAAAAAAATAAAAGTAATCTGCCGTCTGTCAGTTAGTCCCTCACAAAACTTGTGATTCAAGGATCATAACTCATTCAACTGGAAAACTCAAGCAATATGCACAAGGACTTGAGCTACAAATCAATCCTGTAAAGTTTAATTGACATTGCATTAGTGGTATTATAATAAGAGTAGTCCAGACAAACTTTAAAAATTATAAAAGGGCCATAACTCTGACAAAAAGCATTGAACAGAAAATGCAGATAATATGCACAACGAGACTTGGTACTGATCATTCCTGTAAAG
This sequence comes from Ruditapes philippinarum, assembly GCF_026571515.1. Classification (NCBI taxonomy): domain Eukaryota; kingdom Metazoa; phylum Mollusca; class Bivalvia; order Venerida; family Veneridae; genus Ruditapes; species Ruditapes philippinarum. The sequence continues at coordinate 116,773 of NW_026860556.1, read as the reverse complement.
TTTGAATGAAATTGCACCAGGTGTTTTTGAGGGGTAGTTTGAACAAGTTTTTAAGTGACAGACAGACGACTGAGAAGTGATCCCTAAATGTCGTTACTACTCTGTAGAGGCGACACATACACAAAGAAAATCAATGAGAATTTAAAACACAATATATTAAATGTATATGGAATACATTGTATATTATTAATAAAAAAAAGCCACACAAACATGAACATTCAGTAATTATGTCTCCCAATATTTTTGGGAGACATTGTTATTGCCTTTGCTGTCTGTCAGTACGTCCGCATTCAGCTTGTCCGGCTTTCACAGGTCAAACTGCTGGCTGGATTTCAATGAAACTTAACAGGAGTGATCAGTACCATCCCTAGTTGTGCATATATATAGCTGGCATGATCTGCTTGGCTGCACAAAATGGCCACCAGAGCTATAAATAGAGAAATCTTGTTACAGGCCAAACTGCTGTTGGGATTTCAATGAAACTTCACAGAAGTGATCAGTACCATCCCTAGTTGTGCATATCGCCGGCACATTCGGCATGGCCGCCAGAGCTATAAATAGAAAAATCTTGTCCGGCTTTCAAAGGTGTAACTGCTGCCAGGATTTCAATAAAAACTCACAAGAGTTATCAGTGCCATCCCTAGTTGTGCATATCTTCCACATGATTGCTTGGCTGCACAAAATGGCCTCCAGAGCTATAAATAGAAAAAAATCTTGTGGTCAAACTGCTGGCAGGATTTCAAATTAACTACATAGGAGTGATCAGTACGATCCCTAGTTGTACATATCGCCGTCACGTTCTGGTTCGCTGCACATAATGGCCTCCAGAGATATAAATCGAAAAATCTTGTCGGGCTTTCCCAGGACAAAAACTCCGCTTAGTTATTTATTGTAGACGTTCTGATTAGATGCACTCAACAGTACATTTTTAAACATAATCCATTTTTTTTTTATACATTATACATATAATTCCTAAAACAGAGAAACAAGTTTTAAGTGAAAACTATAATTATTGTTTTTAATTAACACCGACTGGGGGCTTGCATTTTTAGCTCGACTATACGAAGTAAATGGAGAGCTGTCCTACTCACCTCTGCATCCGTGTCCAGATTTCAGATTAAAGTTTTGGTGCAGTTAAATATTTTTCACTAATACTTTTTCATTTCTTAAGGTATCAACTTCAAATATATGTTCCTTATCATCAACCACATCTTATGCGACAAGGTTCATAATGCTAGCACCAATATATTCAGATTTAACTCCCCTTGCACTTAAAATTTTCCTTAAAAAATATTATTATTTACTGTTACTTCTTTATTTCTTAAGGGATCAACTTTAAGCTTCAAATATATATTTCTTATCATCAACCACATCTTATGTGACAAGGTTCATAACTCTAGCACTAATATTTTCAGTTTTATCTCCCCTTGAACCTAGAATTTCCTTAAAAAATATTATTTTTTACTGTAACTTCTTTATTTCTTTAAGGGATCAACTTCATACTTCAAATATATGTTCCTCATCATCATCCATATCTTATGTGACAAGGTTCATAACTCTTGCACAATATTGCAAGAATTATCTCCCCATTTACTTAGATTTCCTATATGAAAATTGTTACTTTTTACTACAACTTTTTTAGTTTTAAAGGTATCTACCTCAAACTTCAAATACATATTCCTTATCATCAAACACATCTTATGTGACAAAGGTTCATAACTCTTGAAGCAATATTTTCAGATTTATCTTCCTTTGAATTTTATTTAAGAAATTTTATAACTTCTTTACTTTTTAAGGGATCTACTTCAAGTATACATTTCTTATCATTACACACATGTTGTGTGACATGTCCAGGTCTAGTGTGACTTTTTCCAGAATTATTCCCGCTTGAACTTGGAATTTGTTAACAACTAGAACTTAGAAATATATTTATATCATAATTGATTTTTCTTTCATAGTTTTGTCTTCCTTACTGTGTCCAGTATTTAATTAGTCAAGCTTAGCTGTGTCCTGTGACAGCTCTTGTTAGCTCACTTGTCGCAAAGTGACAAGGTGAGCTTTTGTGATCACAATTCATCCTGCATCCGTCCATAAACTTTTACTTTCAAAAACAACACCTAAAAAACCCCTTAGCCAATTTTATCTAAACTTCACAGGAATGTTCCTTAAGTGGTAACACTTAAAATTGCTCAAAGAATTTAATTCCATGCAGAACTCTGCAAATTTCTTTAAAAAACCCAAAGAGCTAGAGCTTAGATATTTGGCATGCAACATGTTCTAGTGAGTGTCTTCTAAGTCTATTCAATAAAAGCCCTGGAGTCAAAATTAGCATGCCTTGGGGGGTCATTGATTTTCGTTATATGTACACATCTTTTGGAACTGTTGTTTTCCCTTAGCAATAGCAACCAGTAATGTTTTACATATGCACTATTCCAGATACAAATATGAACTTTGTGATTTCAGTTTAGGATTTAGATTTTATATATGCTTTTGTTGATAGTTTACAATATTACTTGTTCCTTCTCATGAAGAATTTGTTTATTCAGGTGAGCGATTTCAAGGCCATCATGGCCCTTTTGTTTTTAAAAGTGGTGGAGAGGAAAGTTGCTTATTTAAGCACTTATAATTTGTGCTTTAAAATATGTTAGTAGATTATAAAAGTCAACTATACTTGTGATAAGATTATTTGCTCTTCCATATATAGATTGAATTTTTATGTGAGGAACTTCTGCACAATGTAGAAGGGGAGCTAAATAGATGGAATATTATTAGACACATAATCAGAAGATCTACACATTTATATTACAAATAAATGTTCCCTAATTATGACATACTAGCAAGAGGGAGAAGTGAGGTTGATGAAAACAAAATATTGTTATTAGCTTCATATACATATATGTAATGTTTAAGGTGACAACGGAATCAATTATCACTGAAAATACCTAAAATGAGATTTTTGCTTAGTAGATTTATCAACCTTTAACACATTCGTGATTTAATTTTAGAATCAGTTATATATATACATATATACATATTATTTATATTTATTTATTTATATATATATATATATGCACCTACACACATTTATATATATATATATATATATATATATAATACATATACTATACATGATATATATATATACACACACACCAATAAATGAACAAATCTGAGAAAATTCAGTAATATAACCTTCAAGGTCAAGGTCATTAAAGAGCCCAACCAAATTTGGGTTAGATAAACAACAAGGTCTGGTCCTTAAGAATGTTCTGTTATAATATGAAGTTTATCCCTTCAATAATAGCAAAGTTACAGTCAGTAACCGCCAAAAATTTCAATAATTTGACCTTCAAAGACAATGTCATTAATGAGTGAAGGTCAAGGTCTTTGGGTATATTTTTAACAGTTATCTTTGAAGATTATTATGTTCAAGTTTCAAGACAATCCATTCAAAAATAACAAAGTTACAGCCAATAAAAGCCAAAAAAAATGAAAATTTCAATAATTTGACCTTCAAAGTCAAGGTCATTTATGAGTGAAGGTCAAGGTCTGGCTGGTTATTTTTAAGGGATATCCTTAAAGATTATTATGTTCAAGTTTGAAGACAATCCATTCAAAAATAACAAAGTTACAGCCAATAACAGCATGAACAAGGAAAAATTGGACTTTTAACTATGAAGGTCAAGGTCATTTATGGATGAAGGTCAAGGTTAGTGTGGTCTACTGAAAGGTCTTGTCCCAAGGGTTGTTGTGGCCAAGTATGAAGACAATATACCAAGAAATAAAAAAGTTATGATCCAGGTACAAGTTTTCGGACGGCAACGGCAACGCCGACCTGACTATAACAATACCTCTACTTTATTTTCAAAAAAAAAAAAAGTCGAGCTAAAAATGAGCCACTTTGTTGCAAAGAAACAACAAAAACAAAGTACATGTAGAAAATTTTACTGAAACAGTTATCACAGATTTTGAGAATAACATTCATTATACATGAAATCTCTTCAGGAAATAACAAGTAAAATTGTTGTAACTCCAAAAATGTTGAAATGACAAAATATACAACACTACACTCAAGGACACTTTATGTGTTAGTTTGATGTTGCACACACATGTGAAAAAAGCGTTATAATTAACCCCACCCCCCCCCCCCACCGCCCACCCAAACAAATTAGTGCGTCAGTGTGTTTTTATTTTAAGATATTGTGGGGTAGGGACTTTAAACATACTAGTCACTCTTCAAAGGAGGTGAATCATAATTCTTTAACTTCTCGAAACAGAAAGACTGGTGAGGAAGAAAAACATATTGATGTAATCTTCAGAATAAAATGCTCACACACAATCTTCGGTGTATCTTGATTAAAATGATAATGCTAAGACGTAAGAGTGATAAACTGGTCAGAGAAAGGCAATGCATATAGACTATAGTAGAAAAATCAGCTGGTACCAAACTACAACAGATGCTGTCACAGGGAAAAACTTTGAATAACACCTTCTTATAATCCACAAGAACATATGAACAATAATTAAATATATTGCTGAAACTGTATAAAATTGTTCATCAACTTATTAAACATGTTAAATATTCATCAATCAAAGAAATCTTCTATATCTATGTTAGGGTCTAGTAAATGCTCTTTAAAAGGAGTCAAGTCTGTCTGATTTAATATAAGATTTTCAAATGTTTCCTCCAAGTCTGTTTCCCCAATTAGTATAGCACCTTGTAATCTACCATCCTGTAATACTGCTTTAACATATTCCACTCCTGAAATATATTAACAAGAGATAAATTAGCCCAGGTTTCTATGATATCACGGTACTTAAATTTTATCGGAAAATATTTAAATATATATATATGAATGAGATTTTTCTTCTATTTTACAAGTGAACTCTTTCCATAACTGTTTGTCAAAGATTTATTTCAAAAGATCCAATTTAAATGTCATTTTCTGAACTTAATCAACTATTTCCATTGTCTGCCATTTGGGGTAATCTCACAGGATGTTTCTACAGTATTACGGTATTCCTAAAAATGCAAGTATTGAAGGATAGATGTGTCACCGTCTCAAAATAAAGTTGTGAAAAAATTCAAACAGATAACTTCGTGTAAAATTCAAACAATATGAAAAGACGATATGTCAGTATATGGGATTAGAGCATATATTAATTGACTGTGTAAAAACCGTAGTCAAATATGAACATTTCAAAAAAACACAAATATATTCATTGCTCACAAAATTAAATTTATTGGCAGCTGCTATGCGATTTAGTTAAACAGTTCTGAAAATATTAGCATCGTCATGTGTTGCTTTTACTAGCAGTCGCAGGAAATGTAAATACCGTGATATCATAGGAACTGAGTATAATATCTACATCTTGTGAAAACCAGAATGATAATTTGGTAACCAGTTACCAAAACCATGAGACGTGAATTTACATCTGTAATCACTAAAATGGCATTTTATTAATATTTATTCATATGATGAACATTTTAAACATGCCACAAAATCATATTTTCTCCCATTATATCATATTAGATAATAAAATAAAAGCCATTATTCCCCCCCCCCCCCCCCCCCCAAAGGATCAGATCACAATATCCTCTCAATACTAGTATGCTGAACACTAATTCTGGAAAACTGTGTTGCAATCCATTTAGAAATGTGAAGCAAAAAAAAAAGTTGAAAAAAGCTGTTAAAGCCTAAATGCCTGTTTGTTTAAATTCACCAATAGCCAGAGTTTTCTGTCAGGAGACGGGTAAAAATAAGTACAAAATAAATGCATTCTTAGAAAATATTATGACCATGAGTCAGTATTTCTGGTTATTGACTGCAATTTGTTAGTTTGTTACCATGGACTTTATGATTATTTGAAAAATACATATTCATATCCATTACACTTATTTTAGAAGTCCATACTTACCTTTAGTTACTCTTAATAACAATTCATAATTAGTTCCCAATCCCTGTGCATTAAACCTTCCCAGCAATATAACCTGAAATAAGTTCATAAAAACTAAATTTCACTCAAAAAAAACTCTACAACTAGAAAAAATAATACATTTTATTTACAAGCTTGAGCTAAGTTTCATTTATAAAGAACAATTATGTACTCAGTAGATTAAAAAATATTTTATAATTGGTGGTGTACAATGGAAATGCAGAACACGTGTCTTAGAATTTAAAAATCTACAAGTCATGCATTAAAGTGATACTGAGGACACTTCATTATTCTTTTAGGATGTAATTTACTATGAATTGCTGAAATTACTTCAGCCAGTTGTGATTGGTACCTGAGTAGATGGTTTAATTCTGAGTAACCATAATGTTTGATTCCATAAGCAGAGTAAGACTGCCCTTGTGGACTGATATACATGGGTCAGAGGCATTGAACGCCACCAATTACAAAATGCAATGAATAATGATTAACACAGTGTATCGTTAATACTCATTTGAAAACAATGGTTTGTGTAATTTCGACAATATTTCTTAATATTTAGAAGAAATGATGAAATTGACAAAATGATGTACTAAAAACAATCATGTTGACGTATTTATCATTGGACCAATGTTAGCTGGAAAAGGCCTATGTCCAACATAAAATATAATATAAAACATGACAATAGTTTAACCTCTGTAGACTCGAACTACTGATCTCTTGAACATGCACAGGCCTTCCGAGTTCGATCGAACAAAGTTTGACTGTATTAGGTCTCAGATATCTATTTGTAAATACTTTACCTTGTAATTAAAGAATTTAGTGACATGAGCAAATACTTCGAAACAGAAATCCATTGATATACTCTCATTGCAGGTATGAGCCACCATACATTTTGCTGCGTATGCTGCCATCTGGCGAGCTTGTGACCATAAACGCATCTTAAACAAAAAAGAAGTATAAGGGCATCAAGATTAATTTCTATCCACCTTGATATGCACTGTTACATATTTGAGAGTCAAACTTACATACTTATTAGCGATACCTCACTTTTTATCAACATATTGCAATTATTTTGTTATTTTGCATAAACAGTACTGCCCTCCACACTCAAATGCAAGTAAACAATATCAGATGTTCGATATTCTATTAATTAACTATAATTTTAATCAAAATCTCTCAAACTCAGGTAAAATTAACTATATACAATATTACCCTGTAAAAATGCTTTAAGTATAGCCCAAAGACAATGCGGTCAAGAACTGATGTGAATGGGAAAGTACCTGATAGTGGCATTATTGGTAAAATATTCAAGTAACCTTTGATGTAATTTTTTCATATTAGCCAATAATATTACATTATTTCCCAAACAAATTCCATGGCAAAAGTTCATAGGTCACAAGGAATAGTTTATTGCTGTATGCTATGTCAATAATATAGTCTCCCCCCTAGTTGTTTTTACAGTACATACATGTATATTGCTTGTTGAGCTTAAAACATCTTGACCCAGTTTGTCAAGAAATGCCATGTTTTAACAGTTCATTTATTAAACATAAATTATTAATTTCACCACTGAAACTCTATGCAGAAACAACAGAAATGTTAAATATTTCCATTATAAACTGTATAGCATTCCAGGCTTTTGAAGGGAGAAATGTATTCATCAGTCAAGGTTCACAGGAATTGTTAAGTTAAGAATTATTGACCTATGTTTTTACCATGATTCATGTTCCTCTGTTTTGTCTATAATTTACCCAAGATTTTCAAACTTCGGGCCAAATATTACCTGTAACCAATGTTGAGCATGTTCCCAGCATGCCGTGCAAACATCTCCTGCTGCATATACATCAGTTTCTGACGTCTGCATTTTATCATTTACTTGTATTCCACCATCTTCAGCAAGTTTAAACTAAAATGATGAATTCAAGAGATAAAGTAACAAACAAATAAGAGATATGATCTTTTTGGGGAAAACTTCACTTAACTTCAGTTGAATAATAATAATATGTCTGTGCGATCAATATAGAAATAATATGCTAGCCTGTAATTTAGACTATGCTCATTAAATTCAAGTAAACTCTGTTCCACTGACAGTCGGCTCTTTAAGTTTTTAAATTCAGATCTTGCAATGTGACCACTGGATCTTTCAAAAAATTTAAGCAGGATAGGTACAATACAAACTAAGATTTTTTTTTATTTCATTTATGTTATGACAGACAGAAAGGCAAAACAAATTTCACCAATAATTTCTATTTAACTTCCTTTTTTATTCTTCAATTTTAAGTAAAGTTGTTAAAAACTCTTTAAGTAGCTGGTTGACTTAATGACACACTAACATTATTATCATGGAATGGTAGAGTATTTGGAACAACACCAGTTGCACTGACAACAAAGTCACAACCATACACTGTACCATTAGTGAGCTCAACAAATACAGGCCAATCTGAAACAAGAATTTTTAATTGGATAATTACAATGTTGTATACTTGATATTTATGAATATTCCTTTTTTACAAATTTACATCATAACAGGAAGTGTGCTGGCTTCAGAAAATTGATTTTATGATATTTTTTTTTCTCCCACTTTGCAAATTTGAAAACCCTATTTCACTCAAGGGTCATAAAATTCCTAATCACATGTTCATAAAGCCAAATTCCAATGCCAAAGTGTAGAGGTTTCTGATCTAGTTCCAGGGAGAAAAGTAAATCAGAGAATAAATGAATAGGAGAGTCTCATCCATCTACATTTTTATGGAGCAAAGACGCATGATCAAAAGCAATAAGAAAAACATAATGCAACATTAAAGCTATATTTATGATTAAGGCACCTTACAAACTTGTTCAACAAAAGTAAGACTTATCTATAATTGGCAAATTTTTTACTTTGTACCTGAATTTGTTGATGTTAATACAGATTGCTGTGTTTCTGACTTCCCTGATGACAATAATTCTTCTCTGGTCAATATATTAGCCACTTCCACTTTATATTCTACATGTACACAATGTCCCTTCTGAAAAATCACTGCCAAATTATAATTACTGTAACATTCCTTCATATGCTCTGAGAACAATATACAATTGAAGGAAATTTTGTTTGTTTGTTTGGATTTTACGGCACGTCAACACATAAATGGCCATATCGTGCCGAATGCTAAAATAGGCTTAAACTATTATGTAAAACGTTGTAAATAAAAAAAGAGCCAATCAGATCTTTGAATACAAGTTTATCTCTTTCAAATAATCAATGATGTTTTTTGATGGAATTGTATTAAAGAGTTCTTTGAGTGAGTTTACATTATAAAATCTGTTACGGGCCTGTGAAAAATCATGACATTCCAGAAGAAAATGCTTGACAGTAAAATTTTCATTACAGCCTACACAGAAAGGGGCATTGTCATTCGTGAGGAGATAAGAATGGGTAACTTTAGTGTGTCCAATTCGGCATCGAAGAAGAACTGTTTGATCATGGCGGTTTGACAAAGACAGAGATGGTGACACATCAAGAGATGGGTTTATATCATGAAGTTTATTAAAGACGGCATTGTCCCAATTTGCTTTCCATTCAGATGAAACGAGTTTATTTATAGCCGTTCTAAAATCACAAGCAGGTAACAATAAGTCAGTTTTTTGAAAATTTAAAGCTTGTTTAGCTAAAGCATCTACTTTTTCATTTCCTCGTATACCTACATGACTTGGAATCCAATATAATTTAACAGATTTTATTTTAAGTATATCATGAAATCGCAAAAGAAGTTTCTTTATCATGATATTGTCAGATTTTTTATTTTTAATGGATATTAAAACAGAAAGCGAGTCAGAAAATATCACAAATTTATCATGGGTATGCTGTTCTATGTATGACAATGCTAAATCTATAGCTTTTGCTTCAGCAGTAAAAATTGATGCATTATCTGGTAACCTCATACTAGATGTAAAATCATTTTCATACACAGCCGCACCTACTTTGCAACCTTCCTTTGAACTGTCTGTATAAACATGTATAAAATTTTCATGTTCTTCCTTAATTGCTAGAAACTTCTCTTTGAAATGTTCATGTGAATTTGATGTCTTTTTTATATTTGAAAGGTTAATATAAAATTATGCAATTTTAAATAAGGAAATTTAAAGAAGTTCAGTTTCCAAATATTTAGACATATCATAATACATGTATACTTATTAGTACTGAGGCCCCACATGGAAGATCGGGAAACTGAATGTGTAAGCCTCGTTAAATAAAGTCTTTACTTACTTACTTACTAGTAATTAGCAAATTGATAGCAAAGAATACTTCAATTAATGGAAACATATGTTCTCTATTCAATAATTTATGCAAAATTATCACATGACTATCATGCGATAGTAAACAAACCAAAGTTTATTCCCCTTCAATAATAGAAACATGTACATGTATAATATCGAAGCTAATTTACTCAAAATTAATGTTTAAATATATGGAATATCAAATAATACAAAACAAGTAAATATTTATGATATTAAAATGTAAATTCATTTTGCATTTTCATTGGCTAAAGTTGTTTAAAAGATATTAGTCACCTTATATTTTATCTCTCGACAGGCTGATATTGTTAGTGGTGAACAATTACATTTCTAACACTTGATTAAGAATTGATGATTTTCAAGATGATGAAGAAATTGAAAAGAACGATTATAAAACCCAGTCATATATTTTTTTCTCTACATCTAGCAATACATGTAGCATGTGTCATGCAAAAACAGTACGATTGAAAATGAATTAAATGAAAGAGCAGAATATTCCAATATAACAATATAAGGCAGCTATAGAACGTACCGTATATATGTTACCTAGCAACAGTTGTAAAATTCAGGTAAATTATCTACATACCTTATCAGCACCAGACATTTCAAGATTATTAACCCAGTCAGGACCGAGGGCACTGCCACTTGGTATCTTATTGCCTGAACTGTCAACATCAGTGTCTAGCGAAGTATGAGAAATAATGTAAACATAAAGTATATTATATCACTATCGTTTACTAAATATATTCTATATCAATTCTCAGATATTGGCAGTTCCAAAAATGTGACACAATTCAGAGAAGAAGGAAAGAATTAACCCGGAACCTTCATTCTTTTTTATCATCATCTCAGTAACACTGGTATGCTTAATAAAAGAATGTCACATAGTCATAGAATTAACACTTAGCCTACTAAAACCCACACTGATTAACATTTCACAGTATAGTGCAGTCTGACAAGGCTCTTTACTGTTGGTCAAACTATTTTTTTACTTGATCACATAGTTACTAGTAAGTCCTCTCTTCTGTACACCTGTCTAACTTATCTACCATTCACCATAGCACTTTTATTTATCTGACACCATACTTGCACAAGGTTACAAGTTCATTCAGTCAAGGTCTTAAATATCAAAAGTAGATTTTCGTAATTGCCTCCATTAACACTTAACCTTTCACTTGCTGAATTAATTAGATTGGCTTGTCCAGCTTCCTTATCTTGTACTGTTTATTATAAATTTGGGGGATAACTACACGAAAGCATACTTCTTTTCTGAGAATGCTTACACCAAAGTTCCACATAATAATTATTATGACAGGTGTGAAAATGGGACCAGCTTAATAATGTAACCATTATTCATGGTTCTTTAGGTGTCTTTATAAAATAACCTTACTGTATATGTGCATGATTTAAATACACATTCATTCAGCACCTGAAGATTCTGGAAATATCTTTCAAACATTTATTCAAAAATATCATTTACTTCTTCACATGATTATATAAAATGAAACTGTCATCTTGGTACTTGATTACAGTATCTTCTTATATATAAAGACTTAGAGTTCATAACATCACAATGTGGTAATAAAATATTAGATGCAATATGTACCTTGTTCTGTATATTTCCGTCTTTTCAATGGTTCATCAGATTTGGGTTTTTCTTCATTTAGTTTGGGTAGACAGAAAGTTGCAGCACCAGGGTCAATGAATGTACTGGTGACTGATGAATGTTTGATTGCCCAGATAACCTCACAACCTTCTATCTCACATCTGTGAAATCATGTACAATAATGTTTATTTTAAGTTGGCAAGGTTAAAAATACAGTTGAATATACATGTATGTACTCAATGTTTAAAACAACACATGTACTCAATGTTAAAAACAACAATGTTAACACACTAATACTATTGTAATTAATTGAGTCTTCATGCTGATTCATAAAATACTGAAATCTACATGTGATGTATAATGCTAAACATTATCAAATTGCCTTTAAAAAATATTTATATCATTCAGTAGTACATTATTACATTACACTTACACAAGCTCAGTTGCTATTCCACCATTACCCACTACAACTATCCGCCGTGCTTGTTTTAAACGCTTCTGAAAATCCTACAAAGATAATACAAACTGATATCAAAATAAGATATCTTTACAACTTGTTTGATTTCTTCTTAAAGCTCAGCTAGTGTTATTAAAGGTATATGGACCTTTGAGAAAAAAAATCAGGGGAAAGAATTTTAACTGATGTCCATTTGCTCTTCACTGCCAATCCCCAGAGCAAAAATTTAAGAAACTGACGGTGGTCAACAGGGAAATTATCAATATAAGACAAATACTGATACCAGGAACTTTTTGCTTAAAATTGACATAATTAAAAATATCCTTAAACAAAACAAACACTGCTCTTTAGAAGATAAATCTGCTATTGAATTATCTATGTCACCAGTATAAAGTCAGTTCAGCCTGCACATTCATGCAGTAAGTCAATTTCCTATCAGCTTCTCATACTATTTTGATATTGAAAAGTCTAAAAGTGAATTCTGAAGTGGATTAGTCTACAATGAGTACATTTTCCAAAACTATTTCAAATACACTGTATTGATAAAACGATAAAAAATTATTTTTTGAAAATTCTTTTAAAATATTTCTAAAAAACAAAATGTTGATATGAGTTCTAAAGTGATTTAGTATGAACATTTATATGTTGAATAATAATATTTTGTTCTAGAACATTTTATCATTACTATCAACACTTACCAACAACATCTATCTTATATATAATTCTTTAATGGTTTACTTTCACATAAGACAAGATAATTATTTATGATCTTTTATTATGGACCAACTCACTTAATAAAAAGTGGAAAATTCCCAACTCAAAGCATAGCAAATTCATAGTACAAATTCAGCATAGTGCAGATATATCCTATGCATAATATCTACTCCACAGTTTGTTGACCAAACATTGAATTTCCCATTGCTGAAGCATTGTTGAACACTTAAACTATTGTTTTGAACTAGTCACACCAATTCCGACTACATTGACACCATTCAAGTATTAACATCACATGACAAAACTGACACTATGATCTACATTAATACCAACTGTGTTGTTCAAGTCGATAAAAAAGAAAATGAGCCACGTCATGACAAAACCAACATAATGGGTTTGCGACCAGCATGGATCCAGACCAGCCTGCGCATCTGCGCAGTCTGATCAGGATCCATGCTTTTCGTTTACCAAACCTATTACAAGTAGAGAAACTGATAGCGAACAGCATGGATCCTGATCAGACTGCGTGGATGCGCAGGCTGGTCTGGATCCATGCTGGTTGCAAACCCATTATGTTGGTTTTGTCGTGACGCGGCTCAAATGTAAAAACAAACCTGGACACTCTCTGTATCTCTTATGCCCAACACATGGTCATTATCTTTACATATCACCTGAAATAAAACAGAATATCAAAGATAACATGGCAATGGTCCGAACATATTGTGAAATCTTCAATGATTTCTTTACCAGACTGAACGATGGAGAAATCAATTTAAGATACAGGAATTTAGGTGTGAGGAGAGTTAAGTGGATATACATGTATCTTTAATCTAGATGTGTATTTTGTCAAATCAATATACAATATAATATGTAAATGGATTTCTTTATTTTTTACAGATATTTAAACAAAATTATCACAAAAATTAGAACCCAGCAATGGAAAACTTTAATGTAGGGACAAGTCAATCAGAGCAAGTAGGTATGACTAACTAGCCTAAAAGGCAGCAATATATAAATTTATAACTCACCTTGGGTTTACCACCTGTACATATACACAATAAACCATACTGGATCACTGTCCCGTCATCCATAGTCAATGCCTGTAATTATATAAATCAAACTGTTGACTGTTAGTAGAGATGATGATAATGCAATGCCACCAGTAGAGAGCCAGACAAGACTGTGCATACAAATGTCTATACCAGCTATACTGTAAGCTTCTTAAAGATCTTGTATGTTGTTATTAAGGTGGTTACCACACTTAAGTGAAATTGTGTATATGTATATAATTATGCTTATAAAACAATTTTCAAACATCGAAGAATATGTAAAATATGTACTGCAAATATTTGTCCACATTATGTATGTGTAATCATTAAAATATATGCATTCATATCCTATTGAAAAATTTATATCTTATCAAAAAATTTGACTTAGACTTTATAGAAAATAAATTTCTAATCACCTCCCTTTATTAACATGAAATGTAAATTCGGCAATATCTTTACAAATTATGCCTTTTGGAACTTACAATATTGATAAATCTTCATTTGAGCATTATATTTATGATATAAAATCATAAAAAAAAATTGAGTTACTGGATCTTTAAGCTTAGTGTTTTGAGATAAAATAAAAAAATATCCTTAAGATCAAAACTTGACAATTTAAAAAGTGAAAATCCATTAAACTAATCAGACAGTTGAAATATATCAAATAATATTCAAATACTATTACCTTAATGTAATCATATTAATTTCTGAAGAAAAATTTACATAGTGTACCAGTAATACATGTTCATGTATATAAATAAATACCCAGAAAACACGTGTGTTTTACACAATAATAATTTATGCACTTCAACTACATGTACATATAAATATGGTATATCCAAATACATCAAAAGTAAATTTGTGATTTAACAACACATAGTGACTGAATTTAAAATGAAATGTAAACATACATGTATGATAAAGACTGGCTGAATGTACATTGTATATTCTTAAAAGTGAATTTTCTTTCTGAAGTTTTCTTCTGTATTTGACAACCAAATGTATAAATTTTTCTCACATGTTTAACTGTATCAAGTGTTTTCATCATTTTGTGTATAACCTTGACATTAGGGCATCCTGTTTCCATTGATGACATAGGTCTTTCCTCAACATCAAATTGTTCTAATGTGCGTGACACCTGTAAATAAATATACCACCTGGTTTCAAGAGAACACCTGGAACTAATTGACCTAAGCTAGTGATTTGACGATGACATGAGCTTAATAATGACACAATTATAAAAAATGACCATTATGATTTTACTACTTCATAACGTTTTCTTCCTTAAAACTTTGAATAATTCTCATGGTCAAATTGATACAGTTCTTATGTTGTACAGTACATTGCATATACTATAGAAATAGATTTATCTGGATTTACCTGTTGATAGTTTGTGACAGCTTTGATGAGTTTGGAGGCAGTAATTAAAACTATCTGTTCCTCTGGACATAATGATGATAGCTGAAAGTTGAAAATAGTTCAACAAAGTAACAATCAACAACTGCATAATATATTTGTTGATGAAAGTGTATAGATTATATCAATAAACTAAAACATTTAAATTTAACATAAATTTAACGTAATGACTTTAAATATTCATACCTTAGTTACTTATAGGTAGACTAGTATAAATTAATTCATATGGCTACATTCATTTTCTTATAGATTAAAAATGATAGATCTAATTAATGATAATGATTATATTGCAATATAATTATCAAAATAATAATATTATAATAATAAAATTATAATATACACTTTTTAAAGAAACATTAATACATTTACATGTAGTTTACTGCAGTATAACAGAATTTATTTTATTTTGATTGTCTAGGAAGCTTTAACCCTTTCACTGCCATAGGGACGGCTTAAGCCATCCCTGTTGTTTTTGGCGTATTTGCCATATTTTCGGCGTATTTGCCATATGGACGGCTTTAGCCGTTTCTATAAAAATCATAATGATAATAATAAATTAATAATAATAATAAAAATAATAATAAATATAAAGAAAATTATACCATCGACAATAATTATTATTATACTAGCATATTTGGAAACATATATAATTATTATAATACTAATAACAAATAATAATAATAATTATATTAATTAATAATATAGTAATTTCTTAATTTATACTTCTATATTAAATAGGCCTACAAAATATTAAAAATACATGTATTCATGGTTTGTTATTGTTAATATTTTTTGCCAAAAAAGAATCATAAAACAGCATCATAATTATTACAGTAAATCTATGTTTAAATTTAACATTACATCATTTTCCTATGTAAACTGATGCTGAACAGCTGAAACTTAAGAGCTAAATTTTTCAGGTCAGATGATCTATTTTTAATAACATAACACAGACATATAACAATAATTATTCTGTGATTTCTTACAGTTTCTGCACATGTCACGCCAGCTATTCCACCTCCGATGACGGCAAACTTATATGACATTTTGTTAAATTATAACATGCACTACTGATCCAAATTTGGCGAGGTTTTATTTACATCGACACCGAATTTTCACTCCCGTGTATCTGCGCGTCTAAAATCTTAATGCAGGCGCTCCAGTGTCAGATAAGATCACTACGAAGATCACTTAAACACATTGTTTTATAATAGTGTCTTGATAAAATAGATGTCAAAATAAGGGAAATATATATTCCTTTAGGTATAAAATCGCGCTGTTATTGCTTCATTTTATTTTTAGCGATTTTTTTGTAGATTTCACGGCACTCAAATATAACGACACCGGTTGATTGTCAAAAAATAAAAATAGAAGCGAAACAAGAAATTTGACAAGAGATACGAGTCTTATGGGTAATCGATAGGGCCAAGCAATGGAATCACCTCTTAATTTGGTATGAAAGTCTATCAGGAAGTTGTATTGCCATTTTGATGAACAAATTTTAAAGCCTTATTACCTGTTTTAGTCTGATAGTGGCTGTCATTGTCAAATAATGTATACTCAGTTCCTATGATATCAAGGGTTCTATGATATCAAGGTATTTAAATTTTCTGTGACTGCTAGTAAAAGCAACATATGATGATGCTCATATTTGTAAAACTTGCATACTAGATTCATTTTCATCTGCCAATAAATTTAATTTGGTGAATAATGAATGTATTTGGGGCAAGAATACTATTTTATAAAACCTTCATATTTGACTACCATTTTCCTTAGTGATTTTTACACAGTCAATTAAAATATGTTATAAATACATATACTAACATATAGTCTGTTCATATAGTTTTAATTTTATAGCAAGTTAACTGATGGAAGTTTTTCACAACTAAACTTGAAAGTTTTGACCCATCAATCCTTCCATACTTGCTTTTTTTGGGGATTACCTTGATACCGTAGTAACCTCCTCTGAAATGACCCAAAATGGTAGGCATTGAAAATATTCTAAATAATGTCATTTTTATTGGTTCTTTTGACATAATTTTTTGAGAAATAGTTCTGGAAAAGGTTCATTTATAAGATGGGAGAAAAATCTCATTCATTTATGATATTTATATTTAAATATTTTCCGATAAACGTTAAGTACCTTGATATCATAGAACCCCAGGCTAGCTCTTTGTCATACATTTTATTAGTCCCATTTCAATAACCATTTGTATGAGGTTTGGTATCTTTTTGTCATCAATTAAGAGCTACTTATCAAATGCCTCCACTTTGGCCGAGTTGCTATCCCAATAGATTATAGAAGTATATGTGACACTGACTAGCCCAACAAATTGTGCTTTTTAGCTAGGGCTTATAATATAGACGATGGTTGCCCTTCGCTAAAGTCTGTGTAATATCATTTTGTAAAGTCGGTCGGTCTTGCAGTTGAAATATTGAGACTTGTGTGACACAGTGATCCCTCTTCCGAGCATCACGCCATGGCCATCCCCTGTGTTATAGTTATTAGGTTAATTATTCACAGCGAATCAGGGTCAGCTCGGCCCTAAAACATACTCGGCCCCCGAGTCAGCTTGGCCCTATTCCAACTCGGATAAGGTCAACTCGGCCCTTTATTATATATTACTGGTAATGATTACTTTTATTGACGAAAGTACCAATTAGTATATGAATTTGTAGGGAAAGGAAGAATTTACAATTTATATGCATGTTTTGTCTAACTTAAGATGTTTTTAGTAAAAAATATCATTAAAACAGCAATTTGGTCATATTAAAGAACAAACAGTGTTAAATACAATACCATTTATTGCCATCAAAATGCAATCCAAAAACTTTATTTATGGATCAATATTTATTAACATATATTGTATTGATATCTCTTCTTAACAAAGATAAATTCAATCAATACATACATGTACATGTAAACTGCCAACCTTTTCAATTTCTGTTTGTAAGTGATCGTACTTCTGAATACTTTTATAGTAATTTACTCCTTAAATTTTATATCAACTAAACGATCTATATCCTAATATAAGTTTTTAATGGAGGTCCGAGTTGACCTGTGCCGAGTTGACCCATGCGGAGTTGGTATAGGGCCGAGTTGACCCTTTACCATTCACAGCAATCACAGATCTATCAATTAAAGCATTACTGTTTAAATGCAGTAATAAAGAATTATGTTAATAAATTTTTATACATAAGGTTAAGACTATGTAAATGTAAAAGGACTATTAAAATTTTATGCCAGTTGGCTTATACATGTATTTCTCTAGTTAATGTACTAAATGGCTTTTTCCTTAGAAATTGAGAAGAAGCCTTAAGTAGCCTTTCACGCCAATTATAAGGCAAACTAGAAAAAAGTGAGTTTTGTGTAATTGGGAAGCCACTCATTGTAGCAGCCTAATTATAAAAGGAATACAAATAACTCTGCAGTATTTCTTATGGACAAATTGATTTTTAAATTTACAATAATTAACAAGGCAAATTGGCTATAGACTGAAAGTCTGGCTTTTTATGCCCCACTTACAAAGTGGGAGCATACTTTATTGGGGTCGGTGCATTTGTAAGTCTCTTCATTGTATGACAAATAACTAGAGAAAACCACCAAAAGGCTGTCTAGCAAATAACAAAAGAATGTTTAGATTTAGTGTACAGGCTGGTAATGACCCCTATTGATTTTGAGTACATATGTTAAGGCCACCATGCTCTTGACCACTAAAACCTTTTCTGGCTTATAATTAGAGAACACTT
The DNA here is from genome assembly GCF_026571515.1 of Ruditapes philippinarum. Classification (NCBI taxonomy): domain Eukaryota; kingdom Metazoa; phylum Mollusca; class Bivalvia; order Venerida; family Veneridae; genus Ruditapes; species Ruditapes philippinarum. Next base: position 97,569 of record NW_026860556.1, on the reverse strand, counting down.
TGGCCTACATTACTAAGATTGGTTGGTGATTATACTGATAGTACATGAGTCAAGGCATGACCAAAATATTTTTTTTGGTAAAAGGTTGGAAGTCAAGTTAATCAATATTTGGCCCCACTAATCATTACCTTGATCCCACTAAAAGCTTGTCAGAACAATATTTAGGGAATATTTTGGCCTACAGACCACAGATTTTGGGTAGTGGTTGGCCATAACTAGTTGATGATCTCTATTGACTGAGGGCCATAGGTCAAGGTCACCATGACTCAGACTACAGTCCAAAGATTTGGTATGGATTTTGGCTGTGAATACTATAGTAGATGACCCCTATTGACTTTAAGGTCATTAGGCCATTGTAGCCTTGACCACTACTGGCACTAGAATCTTGTTCAACCAATAACTAGAGAAGGTTTTGGCCTACAGGCTTATGTTTTGGTTGACAATGACTAGAAGTATGCCCTTTTGATTTGAGGTCATTAGTCAAAAGGTCAAGGTCACTGTTGCCTTGTCCACTAAAAGCTTGTCCACTAATAACTAGAGATAATTTTGACCTATAGCCCTTAGATTTGTTCTGGAGGTTGGTCATTACTATAAGATGGCCCCTGTTGATTTAGAGGTTAAGATAATTGAGGTCAAGGTCAGAGAGACTCATGAAATATTTGTCAACCCTTAGAATCATGAAATACTCATTAATGACATTCACATATATATTCTAGGCAAGAGCTATAAAGCTTGTCTTGCAAAATGACAATAATTAACCATGCCTTTTTCATTATTAAAGACATAAGTTTTCAAAGACCTATTAAGTATATTCTACAGAGAATAAGTACTAGTAGTCAATTTCAGTTTCAAAGTGACAGTTTTGCTCAATGCTTTTTTACTGATTTTACAATTCTTAAGACTTGTGATATAAAAATGATTGAAATCCTTGAAATTTTCTGTTCCAAAATGTAAATTATATACATGATATAAGATATTTATGATTTGAGATGTGAAAGGAATGCTAAAATGTATCAGTACAATTTTAAGTTTCCTCTAAGTTTTGAGAATAATATTCAAACATGTTATGAAAAATAAGTTTAGATATGTCATTTATTTTCAGGCTCACCAGCAAGGTAGGAAGGCAGACATGTTGTTAAAGTCAGGAAAATATGAAGAAGCTATCACCTGCCATAATAGAGCTGCAGGTTTGGTCATTGCTTTGTTTATTATTAGTGTGTGAAATATCCTTTATTCATGATTTATTGATGGAAAGAAAAAGTTTAAAATTCCACATACATTGAAATACCTTCACAGTAAAATTATGATACAATTTTTAAGCTCAGTTGTGTGGACAAGTCACATACATGTATCATGACCCTCTGGTTGGAGTTTACTTTGAAACTTAAAGAGTTATTTACTATAAATAGATATGCTGTTTTATATAATTGATCCTGTCTTGTCTATACAGTTCTTATTTCTATGTTTGGCGTACCCAATTTTTTTTCCAAAATTTAAAGCGCACTATATTACGCTTGCATGATTTCTAGATGATTTGCTTCATAGAATTTATAGGCTGTAAGTTTACAGTATCATATTCTTAACCTTACTACATGTGTATTTCTGATAATAGAAAAGAAGGTTTAGTGAAGAATAATTATAACCTGTTATTTATTTCCCTTCAGAATATTTGTTAGAAGCGATGCAGCAGACAAGGTATACCCCTGCTCTAGAGTCTCTCCAGTTACAACATGCTCATCACCTCAAACAGACGGACAAACTGTATGACAGACAGAGGCGTGCTCATATGCTACAGATCAAACAGAACAAATTACAGCACTGTCATCAATCTACACAAACTTACATTCAGGTTTGTTTGATTGGTTGGTTGTTTTTTTTTTCACAGCAATTTTAACACATTTTGGTCATATCTCTATTTTATTGAATTCTTGAAAACTTCAAAAATTTAAAAAGAAGGTGTTTTTTTGTTTGTTTGATTTTTTTTTCTACATGTACTTAATTATAGAAGTTATATGACTAGAGATAAAAAAGTCATGATATTAATATAATGTTAACAAGACATTATTATTATAGAAATAGACTTTGAACTGAGCTCTGTAATGTACTATAATATAATAATAATAATATTACACAAAATGGAAAATTATTTCTTTTTGGATTTCCATTTTGGTGGATCCTGGAAGGACAGGGTGTCATGCCAAGGTCTGTTTGTCATACATTTTCATAAAACTTGTTCAATTAATGAAAGAAGTTTGTAGCTATTGCTTTACAGATTTTGTTATCAATACCAATGTGTAAAATAAAAACTTATCCATCTTAGTTATTTGAAATTACGACTGATTTGAACAGATTTTCTTGGTTTATTGCTCTATTGAAGTAATGAAATTACATGTACCGTATGTCATATTTTGAAATTAAGGAATAGTTGATTTGAACTAGTATGATACAAGAGATCATAGAGATGTTGCATCTTTCATTATCACTAATTAAATTTTTTATCTCTAATTTAAACAGACTCAGTCATAACAAGCAGTTTTCACCTCATCATTTTTGTTTTCACTTTCATGTGATTTACCAGAATTTTTAAATTCACAACAACAGGTCTGAAGGTCTGTAAATTCAATTACTGACATCTGTTAATGTTGAACATTGAATCCTTCCATCTTTCCATCAATTATGTTTGCAACTTTTACCTTTAAATTATTGTTTTTTACCAGAACCATATACAATAAAAATGAATATTGTTTTATTCTATAGGGACCAGTGGTACCAGCAGGTTCAGAAACATCTAGCACATTCCAGCATACTCCACCTGGAACCAGTCCACAGCATTTGGGTGAAATGCATTCTGGGATGGAAAATCCATCTCCACTTGAAGAGGATTCTATTTATAGAACACTAACTGCTCAAGATTCTTTAATTGGGTTATTGTTAAGACGAAAACAAAATCTTGGTGACAATAATACCTCGTTCCATTCAGGTGTTCCAGTGGAGAGAGTTTTCTATTCCAAATCAAAGGAGGCCCGGCAGAATAACAAGTCTGAAAAGGAGACAGAAGATCTAAGATTTCATAACGAAGACTTAAGGCAACATGTTCAGCAGTTACTAAAAGAGGTAGAAGATGTCAAGAAAGAAAATAAACTGTTAAAAGAAAAGGTAGAAGGAACACAGCCGATCTTCAGCGATGTTGGAGATTGCGAATTACATCTCATTCCTGATTTACCTCCCCTGGAAATGCCTCAGTTTGACCTTGACCTTCTGGAACAAGAAAACAAGAAAAAGCCAGATGAGTCAGAAGCTGATGTTTTTGGGATGTCACCTTTGTAATGGTTTTTCTCTTAAATGAGCATGTACCAGTACTTCATGTCATTTGTCCAGTTGTGAAGCTATTTGCCCTATAATTTCAATCTGCAGCTAACATTTACAAAGCTCTAAACCAGGATTTTGGTTTAACAACATGTCATCACTGTGTGTTCTTTACAAAATCATGTGCTTGGGGTCTTTAATAGGTTATTGGATTTCAGACTTAGTGATTACATGTAAGTCAGCAATAAAATAGCTAAAAGTCTAAATACTAAATTAGAACATGCTTATCAAATCAGCTGATGTGCTGCCATGGGAAAAATAAACATTGATATTATGTTTTTATAATTGAAATATCACTATAATGTTTCATGACTATACTTATATGATGATTAGCTGCATTTATAAATAAGTTTATTCCCCATACCTTTAAATTCATATTTGTGAATAGAATTTTGTTCATCATATTAATATTTAAGAATGAGACTAGAGACTTTACCATTTGGTGGGTGAATTTTTGAAGATTTATTTTCTGCTCACCTAAGCACAAGGTTCTCAGAAATAAGCTTTTTTGGTGGCAAGATGCTTAAGAAAGTAGCGCTGAATGTAAAATTATTAATATTTGTCGTAAATGTAGCAAAATGTAAACAAAGTAGTATTTTGACTTTCATACATAATACTTAATCACTAAAGCTGAGGTAAAATAATGCTGAAAGTAGTACAATGTATAATGAATGTAAGTTCTTTTGTAGTTTATGTCTCTATATGATTGTTAGATAAAGATGATTATTTTAAAGGCATGTTAAGCCGCAGAAAAACATAAAAATTTTCTTTGAAGTGAAGGCAAACTTGTTTTTTACAATATTTTATTAATGGACTTAAGGCATAGCAGATGCTTATTATTGAAGAAAGCGATGTGTAAGGGAAAAAAATGTCATAGATACATACAAGAAGCAAAATGTAAATAAAATTGAGTTCTGTCTCCTAAGCAAATTACAAACTTTATTTATGGCCAAAAAGCAAGATATAAACTATATGGCTGATAAGTATTGCATCATTAACTATAATAGAACATAAAAAAATGAACCACTTTTTTGAAATGAAAATTATAGCATTTGTGGGGCTAAACAATCCCCAGTGGCTGCATGGTCGAGTGGTTAACGCTTAGGATAAGTTTTCTGAAGATCACTTAAAAAGCTGCATGGGTTCAAACCCTGTCAGGGGCAAATCGTTGTTTCCTTGAGCAAGAAACTTTACACTCATTGCTTAGTACTGGTCTGTTCTAGGAACAAATTTGAAAGTGTGTTTATAAGCTTATAGCTTCCTACACAAGCCAACTAAAATAAATTCTTATAAACCAAACAATCCTATTATGTTTCATGTATTTTGTTTTTCAATCTAAGGTAATTCATGATTTATATGTGATATATTGAGAGGACCAATGTTTTATTCATGTTGAATTTTATTTTTGATTCCAGACAATGAATATGGCAATAATTGAATATTGACTTTATTGTTTAAAGTTATATATGTATATAAGTCATCTATTTTAGTCTTTCCAGCATCATTGTGAATGTTTTAATGTTAAAATCAGTATGAATTTCATGCTGTATTCTATTACAGTATATAAAAATGTTTATAAATATAAAATAGAGTGTCTTGTTTATCTTTATTAATAATGTGTACTAAGCAAATGCCCATCCTGTGTGTCCTTGACATTCCAGAGTAAAGGCAGTCTTAGTAGAAAAGTTGTAAAATCATTGACTTCTTGGTTACCGAAAAATATTGACTGTGACTTATAACCCATAGTCACAGTTTGTCATACAACAAAATACAGTCAAATCTCAGTAGAGCAAAACCTGTCATGGGACAAAACTTTCATTTGTTGCAGAGAGATGTTGCTCCGAGATTGAATTTATTTAATTGTCAAGTCTTCTTCGTGAAGCATTGTTACTATTAGTTCAAAGAAGTTATTTTACTATGGAGGGTGAATATCATTCAGCATAGGACTGTATAGTAGCAGTAAGGTAAAACCTTTAAGAAATTAGTGACAAGAGGTAAGACCTTTAAGAAATTTGTGACAAGAGGCTGGGTTACTATATACATGCATTAATTTTTACCCCAAACTTTACTTTTGATGATCAAAAACTATAATTTATGAAGGTTTGAAGCTCCCATCATTGCTAATATATGATAAAATAATGATCTGTTTTGCTTCTTGACTGGCACAGAGACATAGATAACAGAGATAGGCTACTTCCTAGCCAGTTAAAATATCACGCGTGCCTACTAAACTTAAAACTTGTAGCAAGTAAAACTTATTAACCAGATATCAAAATCAGTAAAATAATACATTTTCTGAAAGCTTATGCATTTATCTATGGCTGCAGGTAAAAATATTTACAGTTCCCATTTAAATAAATGTTGTATCATTTTTTAAAGAGAACTACTTAATATTTTTTTGTTACAAAATTGTTCATATGACAAAAAACTGGCTCAATGGGTATGTTCTGCCATGTTTTTCTAAATGAAAGGCATGGAAAGTTACCAATATTTTAACATGCAGCCATAGATGAAAGATTTACCTTTCAAATGGTATATAATATTAAAGGATCAAATGTACATTCATTAAGTTTTATTTGCTACCAAATGCCTAATTTTCCACTTTTTTTTAGGCATGAGTGATATTTCAATGGAGTATATAGGAGCTGCTTATCTCTGTTATCTATGTCTCTGACTGGCAAGGCCACTGAAACTTTTAACCAAAAGATCCATAATATTGACTCCACTTTTTTGAAAAAAAATAAGTAGAGGTATTTTTCTAACCCACTTATTGGTGTTTGCGTTGGTTAACCTTGTGTCATTAACTTGAATAATAACAATGGTATAACATTTAAACTTCCTATGGAGATACATCTTGATCAGTTCTACTTGTTACACAGATTTTGAGGTCAAAGGTAACTGTGACTAATAATAAGGTAAAATTTAATGTTAGGATCCATTCCACGACAAGTTATGTCATGGAGTATCACAAGGACAGATAATCTAAAAGTTATATTTGGCAAAGTTATGCCCCTTTTGACATTTTTTTACATTTTTTTTTTGCACTATGATTAATTTCTCAAAAAAATATCAAAGATATTCTCTTTAAACCACGGATTTATATTATTATAATATAAATGCGCGTTTAAACTTAGAATACCTATGGACTATAATTTTTGTAATGCATATCTTAAAAGGCAGATAACAGAAAGACATTCTTGCTAATCAAAAACCTTTCAAACTTGGAAAAAGGGGGGGGGGGGGGGGAATTGCCAAACATTTTATCAGAATTATGCCCTCCAGTTAAGTTTTTAACAAGTCATTGTACTGTTAACGCAATAATTTGCTTTAAGTTAAGAATACTTCAGTGAACGCACTTAATCATTTTACGCAGTACAGCTTCAATACAGTGTAACAATGACAGCATGGCCCGATTCGGATCAGTTGCGTTTCGTGTCCCAGGCCATGACTGTCATTCAACGGGTAGTTGTCGCTGAATATGGATGTGACAGTTCTCGCTACAAGTGCCCTGGCATTTGTACTGTATTTAAACACTTTAGATGCAGATTTTGCCTATGATGACAGGTAAGATTTTATAATTTATTTCAAAGTTATTTCATAAACAAAAATCCTATTTTAGACAAGTGGTCGAGCAAGTTTCAATAGTTACTGAACCGTAACGCTCTGCACATTATTTTATGCTAATATTGTTATTTTCTGCATAGAAAATTAACAAAACGAACTGATATAAATAAATTTATTTACTACTAGACATAAGATACAATTCTTTATACTTTAAACATGTTGTGAAATGAAAATAACACCTGTGTTTGCAATGTAAACAAACATCCATGTATGTTTAATTTGAATAAATTCGGATATGCACGATATTCGGATAATTCAATGCATGTTCAAAGAATGTATATAGATGAACATTAATTATGCTTCCCTATGCTTGAATTGTTTGAAATGATTTTATATAAGTAAAATTTTGTTGAATAATATTATCAGAGTTTAACAATTATGATAGATCTTGAGATATTTTATGATCCAACAATTGGTGAGATTAAGAATTAGCTGTGAATAATTTGATGAAATGAATACTAAGTCTAAATACACTTAAAGCAATATTTAGATTTTGTTTTGGTTAAATTTGAATGTTAAGCTGACCGCATATTTCAATAAATAATAATAAGCTGCTTTAAAAGCCACTTGCATCCAGATTGAAGCATTATTATAAGTAACACATTAGCTGATATGAATAGAAAAAATAATTTATTCAGCATGGTCACAAGTCACAATAGTGTTTTGGAAAAACTGGGATTGATGTGACGCCCATTTTCTGGGATTGTATATTTCAATTTTAGACTTGTTATTGAAAATATAGTGTAGTACTAGTATACTATAGCTCTTATAATAATTATATTTCAAGCTATGTATTATATATTAGATATATATACTGGTCATTTCTTATAATAATGAAAATAAATTTCACGACATAATATGACTGAAAAATATATTTTTGAGATATGTGTACAGTTTCATTTGGGTCTGAACCAATAACTTATGTGCAAAACTTCAGATCATTCGCTTATAAATTATACTCCATTTGTTTAGAATAATCATTTTTATTGTGCAAAATGACCTAAAAAGAGAAAAGCTTTTATAATAAAGCTGTTATATATATTCAAATCAGGCTAAGAATCATGCAAAAATAATAAAGAAAAAATTATGTTTAATTGTGAGTATAATAATTATTTCTTATTATCTTGAATTAATGTTGGCATGTCTTTCTGATTTATATGTCCCATCTATGTAAGAGGTTCAAATTTTGTGATTTTAAGCTTTTGGACCTGACAGTGGAGTTCCTTAAAATGATGAGCATTGTATTATTGATCATATTTTCATGTGTAATGTTTTAGATATGATTTTTCTCAATGATCAGATATATAACAAGAAGTTTTTAAAATTTGTAACAATTATTCCTGACACTTTTTTTAGAATAATATTTTAAATGCTACTCAGAGGATAAATTCCTTTTATGTCATTTTCCTGAATGTTAGATGAAATTAAAGTTTTTTTCTTCTAATTTTTGACTTTCAAATTTATCTATTAATTGGAATATCAATTTATTACTAACTTGCAAGTTGAATAAAAGCTGAAGCACATACATATTTACTGCTGTAGAAAGATGCAGTCAGCCAATGCATCTGAAAAATTCCTTATTTGGCTTTTATTCACAATTTTGACTTCAAGCTAAATTGCTTATAATGAACAAAGAAAAATGTTCTTGTTTATACAAATTTATCTTTATCTGTTGGAAACTATAAGCTTATATTATGGCAGAGCTGTTTCTGGAACCAACCAGTACTAAGCAATGATTGTAAAGTTTCTTGCTCAAGACACATTCCTATTTAATACTGTTAAACTGGAAAATGGCATAACCAACAAAATATTTCTTTAATATTATATTGTCTTAAGTGGGGAATTAGAAAATAAAACCTTTCCACTTTTAATACTAGATTGCTTTATTGATAGGGAGAGCATCGTATTTGTAATGCAGGAGTAAATGCTGGTTTGATCCAAGGGCAAGGCGAAATTTCACTTTATCTAATGATCTCTGACATTGAGTGTTAGATGGTCAGTCATGTGGGTTTAAGTTGTCAGTCACTTACATAGAAATTAGGATTCTTTCATGTGAGGAAGCTATCCAGCTAGCTTACAGAACATCGAAGGTTTTACTCAGGTGCCTGTTTGTGCCTGAAATAATGCACGAAGGGCACCTGACGTCTTCCTCCACCAGTCAAGCTGGAACGTCGCCATATGACCTATAATGTGTCTGTGTGGCGTAAAACCCAATTAAACAAACAAACAAACATAGAAATTAGGAATTACTAACGGTCAGTGAAAATATGTGGCATTTTATCATGTTGAGTGAAAATATATACCATATTATACGAAAAATGAAAAAATAACCTTTTTATTTAATTTCATTATCAAAGAAAAATGGTAACAAACCCCCTTGCTTGCTACTGCCTGCAATTGTACAGCGCGCAGTAATGTAATTATTCTTTTGTTTTGCACGCGATATTTAGCACTACATTGTGACATCATGTAAACAACTCTTTAAACGTCTGTACAGTGTTAATGACTGAATTAAAAATATTGGTGTTTGGATTTATTTTCTTAGTTAGACAATTTTCTATCATTCTAGATAGTTTTCAAAACAAAATTCAACAAAAGTTGTTTTGTATTCATCAGATTTTTCAAACAAAATGGCGAAAGAAGTCCCTTAAACAAAATAAATATGAGTTTTGACTCCGCCCACTTTCATATTTATATCTCATATTTATTTTTAACAAATATGAAATATGATTGACTGATATATCACCATATTTCATGGGTAAAATTAAATAAATGTATATATACAATAATCAATATGAATATGTAAATTATAAGCTTGTGACTTAATTTATCAGAAATAGTAAAAATTAAGCTATAAAAGGTGTATTTTAAGTTACTAAAAAATTTATAATTAAGGTTTCAGAAATTTATAAGAATAAATAAATTGTCATATAAGAGATCATATTAATGCATGTTAAAAAAAAAACAACAACATTATTTTTCTCCATTCCAGTCATAATTCTGGTGATACATACATTGTAATTACAGAAATTGTCAGACTTTTAAATGTGAATCCTTGGATAACTAAAAAAGTGAACAAAAATGTCATATTTGCAGTTTTAAAATTAATAGGTTGGCTTGCTTTTATATAAATGGGTGTATGCATACAGTCAAAATTTTGTTTACATGACTGATTATGCATTTACTCAAACAGTAATTTCAAGCGTTTCTAGATGAAAGTTGATAAACATGTTAATTTATGGCAATGTTAAAATTATAAATGCATGCTTAATTTGCATGCACATTTGCTTAAACAGCTGATGTTTTTCATATTTGGGGTAGGATGATAACTTGCATGGTCTTCCTTTTGATTGAATTAGGGGTCAGTTGAGTCAATGCTAAAATAAATTTTTACACTTTATTGATGATATTTTTCATATTTAGAAGGAACATACCTTGGATGGTCCAGTGTTTTGAGTCACAAGGTTAAGGCCACCTGTGCTAACAATAGATTTTTACATTTTTTCTTAAACAGCCTTTGTTGTTGTAACCAATGTCTTATATTTAGATGGAACATACTTCAGTTGGTCCTTTAAGTTTGTCTGGAGTTTGGGGTCACTGGGTTTAAGATCAAGGTTTTGCATTTATATATATTTTATAATTATTTTATTTGTATGTTGAATTATTTTTAATTTCATGAAATAGCCATGACAATTGCCAGCTTATATTTTTCACAAGAACAAAATGTCATGACTCTTTCAAATGTATACAATATTATTTTGGCAATTTTCCTGTCCCTAAGTGAGTGGTTTGAAAAATTGTTACTGACAAGAATCATTTGTGTTTACCAAACACATTCTTGTTTTTGTTATTGTGCCCTCACTATAGGGGGGCATTTAGATTTACCCTTGTCCGTCCGTCCATTAATCCATCGGTCTGTTCCCTTTTTGTGTCGCACGTAGCTCAAAAAGTAATTGACCTAGAGTCATAAAACCTTACAGGAATGTTGATCAGCATGTGAAGTTGTGCACCTGGGTATTTTCAACTGGATATATTTAGCATTTTTAGAGTTATTGCCCTTGAATTAGTAAAATTTCCAATTTTCAACTTGTGTCGCACATATCTAAAAAAGTGTTTGACCTAGAGTCATGAAACCTTACTGGAATGTTGCTCAGCATGTGTAGTTGTGCACCTTGGTATTTTCGGCGGATATTTTTAGTATTTTTAGAGTTATTGCCTTTGACTTAGTAAAAATTTACAATATTCAACTTGTGTTGCACGTAACTCAAAAAGTATTTGACCTGTAGGCCTGAAAGTTTACAAGAATGTTGGTCAGCATGTGTACTTATGCACCTTGGGGTTTTCTTGTGGATTTATTCAGTATTTGTAGTATTTGCCCTTTACTTAATAAAAGATTTTTAGTTTTCAACTTGGGCACATGTAGCCAAAAAAAAAATTTGACCTAGAGACATAAGATTGACAAATCGGTGGAGTGTGGGGGCACCCGTGTCCTATTGACACATTTCTAGTTGAATATAAAATTCCCAGGATTATTTAGAGAGTTGCCCTGTTTTGTCCAGTGCATCTTTAATTTCTCACTGATGAACATTTTTGGTATCAGTGGCTGCTATGGTTTTATCTTTGTTAATTAGTGCTTGTTTATATACCCATGTAGAAGGGGCCAGAAAGTTTATCTTGAAATTGTTCACTTTTTATCATTGCCTCTCACTAATGGGCTTGTATTAGATTGTTTTGTTTGTAGAAGATTTCAGTACAGTAACAGATTGTTGATTGAAGATTAGTGTTCACTCTTCAGTTAAGTTCAGTTAAGCCGCCGTCCATGCAATCCACATAATGTCCTCAAACTGTTTATGGTTTATTTAATCCTTGAGATAGTGTTTTCCACTTCAAACTATCAGCATGTTTACTTTTCCTTATTTTATGAGACTTGTAAAGGAGCAAAAAAAAACATACCTGATTTATTACAAAGGACTTTACTTGTTTTAGGGACAATGTTTTTGTGAGAAAGTCGGGTTATTTTTTTGTTTCATTTCTGTCAAATTTAGTAGATTTTCCAATTGTAGGCTTTCCAGTGTGATTATGTAAGGCAAATTACAATGTTTCGTTTTGTTAAACAGAGATTTTTAAGTAATTGAAAGGCAGCAAACAAATTTATTACTGTTTTATTTGATAGAAACTCACAGTGACAAAAACTGAAGTAAAATTCTTTGCCTTTCATTTTGTAAAGAACTATACTGCATACATGTGAACTCTTCCACTTTAAGCAGTTCTGCAGCCATTATTTTGATTATTTTCAAAGACTTTTCTTAAAATAAGGGATATTTTCACAAAATAAAGAAATCTTCCTCTTTTTGATGTTAGAACTTTCTTCTTGCAAATTTTAAAATCTCCCTCTTTTTGAAGAAAAATCTCCCACTTGATCATCAGAAAAAATTAACATGTATGATACTGCTGTCCCTTGTTTACCTGAACTATTAAAGTCATAGTACATGACCCTTGTAATGTAATTTCTGGTGATTAAGGAATATTTAATGAAGTAAACCAGGAAAGTAACAATTAACTTAAGGATGTATTCAGTTTGTAAAGGCATTATGACCTTCAGAGAACAACAGTTTTAGCAAGTAAAAGTGTATTGTAGAATGGTTCCAGCAGGCAAGTAGTTAAATAATTAAAAAAATTATTACATCTAGTACCATTCCAGTTCCAAATTGTCAGTTAATTGCAGAAACACAGATTAGTATTGATTAAAAATTCTTGCATATCTCCTATAAATGCTGTGTTAAAATCCTTGCATGTCTCCTATAAATGCCCTGGTTAAAAATCCTTGCATGTCTCCTATAAATGCCCTGGTTAAAAATCCTTGCATATCTCCTATAAATGCCGTGTTAAAAATCCTTGCATGTCTCCTATAAATACCCTGGTTAAAAATCCTTGCATATCTCCTATAAATGCCCTAGTTAAAAATCCTTGCATGTCTCCTATAAATACCCTGGTTAAAAATCCTTGCATATCTGCTATATATGCCCTGGTCAAAAATCCTTGCATGTCCCCTAGAAATGCCCTGGTTGAAAATCCTTGCATATCTCCTATAAATGCCCTGGTTGAAAATCCTTGCATGATCTCCTATAAATGCCCTAGTTAAAAATCCTTGCATATCTCCTATAAATGCCCTGGTTAAAAATCCTTGCATTATCTCCTATAAATGCCCTGGTAATAAAAAATAAAAATCCTTGCATATCTTCTATAAATGCCCTGGCAATATGTGACTGGAATATGGTTAAAGGGATACTGGGGCAAATTAATGACAAAAATATTAAAATGATCTTATGTCCTCAAATCACCCTAAAATGCCATTTCAGAAAGTCCCAACATGAATTTCTGTATATTAAAATTCTGTATTATTTGGGTTTAAAGCATAAATACATCTGTATATATTGAATGAAATTTAGACGCGATAGAATCACCGAGTAGTTCTAAAACAAGTCATGTGACTGAAACAAACCCTGGAAGTTACAATAACAGATATTGTGGATATTGTATGATTGAAACAAGTCTAAGTCATTCATTTGGCATGTTCTTTTACGTTTTCAGGAGTTCACTGTGACAAGTTTTGTGAAATATTCATGCTGTAACCTAAGTTAGGAAACTTGAATTTTATTCTTTAAATGGCGAAAAGTTTCTTTTCTGTGACTGCCTTGTGTATTCATTTTGAGGACATTAATTTTACAGAATAATGAATGAAAAATTCAAAACAAAAAAAATGAAAATTTTGCCTGTGTCTTCCTTTAAAATAAGCATAAACCCAACCTGTTACAAAATGTTAACTTTTAACATAACATAAAGAATTGTATTTTGAAACTTTCTTTTAACATAACATAAAAAATTGTATTTTGAAACTTTCTGCATAAATCATATCTGACAAAGCTGTCGTGAATTTGCAACTTATGATTCATATGTAATTTAAACTTCAGAAGAAATTAAATTTCTCATTAACTTCTGTATTCTATAATATACAGTATATAATATACAGGATATGTCTTGTTTAAATTAAATGCTCTTACTTAGCAAATTTCTTTAAACCACTTGTGTATTAGACATGCATGTTTTACAAATTGACGTAAATTAGGGAGAAGTTTTTATTTCATGTTTTAAACTTTATACGAAATGACGAGGCTCTTTTAACTGTCCATATTTACTTGTTAACCAACCTTAAAGTGCTGTCAAAATTGTCATAACATAAAAAAGCCAAGATAAATTTTGCAGACAAATTAAATGTACATTACGCTGTTTGTGAAGCAGAGAAAAATTTGCTGACTTATAATGGACAGCCGTAACTTTTTAAAAAAAGATATTTAACGATGTGTTTTCAACTCAAAGCACTGGGGTCAAAAGTAGAAGTTTGGCTTATTTTTGGTTTCAACTTAGTTGTTCAAGATTATGTATGATAGTTTCTACCATATTTGGCATTTAAAAAAAATATCAATCCTTATATTGCGAAATAAAAATGAACATGTCTGTCTTTCAAACTCGACATGAACATTCATCATTTTGAAATAGAAATTTCGAAAATGTTCTGACTGAATATCAAGCAGTGTGGACGAGCAGGTTCAGATAGTGCAGATGTACCAGATTGATGATCTTGGTGCATTTGACATGGGTATGGGTAGAATCTTTTGCTGCCACCAGGCTTTGAGTTAATATTAACCTTAGTGTTATCTTAAAATATTGCTTCATACTTATTATAATATTATTTTTTCATGCAGAGTTTAGAAATATTTCAAAATATGTTCAATGTGTTGAAACCGAAAAAAATTATACTGTACATTTAAACAATTAACATTTTAAACCTGTATTGTACAGCCATGTTTTCAGGTTAACAAAGATGTATAATTGTCACGTCATGTCACCATGGTGTCTATCTCTGTTGTTTCCTCTATTTCACTGTATTAAAGCAAACTATAGCACCATTGTTGTCTGGTTTTAAAGTTGTGTGTTTGCAGGCAAGGTGGCTCGCTCCTTTGATCATTACAAACAAACTTGAAGAAAAAGATTGTTGAACTTTTTTTTGTCTGTAATTTGAATATTATGCCAAAGGCAATTTTTCTATGTTTGAATTTTAATTGCAATTATGATAAAGTTTAAGATAAGCATTTTATGTAATTGAAATATTGTTTTTAAAACGCAAGCAGTGTCTTTATTATTTAGTTACAAATTAATGCATATAAAAAAATCAGTTTACTTCACAGATGGATTGAAAGATTTGTTCAGATATAAAGTCTTTCAACCCTAAAAGCTTACTTAGCTAATTTAGCTACAAATTTAAAGTAGGATCCATATTCATTCATAAATCTGACTAGACTTAAAACTCAGTTTACTGCTTGGTTTTGAAGTAAGTTACAAGAAAAGTTTAAAATAAAGGGGGGTGGGGGGTCTGGGATAATCTTTAAATTGTCAGGGTGAAAAGGTTATAAC
This sequence comes from Ruditapes philippinarum, assembly GCF_026571515.1. Lineage (NCBI taxonomy): Eukaryota > Metazoa > Mollusca > Bivalvia > Venerida > Veneridae > Ruditapes > Ruditapes philippinarum. Next base: position 82,107 of record NW_026860556.1, on the reverse strand, counting down.
AGGGATATAATTATGTATACATGAGGCTTTCAATGCTCTCTTTAAGAGACAAAACTAAAGTATTTAAAAAATATTGCACACTTTGCGTAATCATTTCAAATAATAATGATTTAGATATTGAATAAGGCTTCTCGATTAAGCATTAGCAGTAAAAGACACAAAACTCTTCTGTTGATATGGCAACCTCTTATAACAGTTTTCTCTGATCTTGTGGTAGAAATTCTGTAAAGTCATTAAAAAAATTTGCTTTCTTGAATTAGTTCAATGTTGAATGAGTGTATATATAGAATCAGACCATGAGCTTATAACATCCATGCAGTCTTATTACACGTAACTATAGTTACAGTTATACACTGTTGGATGACAAACTTTCAAATGTCTTTGTAATATTCCTAAAGTGTTTATGATTTGCGTAACAGATTTGAAGTCAGTTTCTCTACAGATTAATGATAAGAGTATTGCTTTGTTTCTTTTCAGTCGTGCCATTCAGAAGAATCAAGACCTTGAATCAAAAACGCCACTAATAAATATATTCTATGATGACTTTTGGGGGACACCACTCACACATTCCGGTTCACATAAATCATACAGACCTTTATGTGTGCTCTCTTTCCGTATCAACTATTATTTTGGAGAACTCAACCCATGGGGATATCATCTCGGAAATGTTTTGCTACACACGCTAGTTACGGCCATATTTACAAAATTATCAAGGATATTTTTACGGCAAACATTTGCGACGTTAGTATCTGGAATGATTTTCGCTTCACATCCCGTGCACACAGAAGCAGTAGCGGGGGTTGTTGGGCGTGCCGATGTTGGAGCCTGCCTCTTTTTCATTTTAGCTATCATATGCTATATGGAGTATGTCAAGCTACGTGATAGAATACATGACCCGGGTGGTAAACGATCGCTACGGTTTATATATTTCTTCGGAACGTCTGTGTTGACTACAGCAAGCATGTTGACGAAGGAGCAAGGTGTTACTGTCCTAGGTGTATGCGCAGCTTATGATCTCTTTGTTCACAACAAAATGAAGATTTCAGATATTATACAATTTTACAAAAAGGTGAGTAAAATTTTCACCTATTTAATCCATAGACCTTAGCTCTGTCTTTGATGGAGGTAACAATGGTGTCTTTGATCTTCTTTCAAAGTTTTTAATTTCACCAGATGAATGCAACATTGTAATTTATTGCATGTTTGCAACTGTTTAATAAAGTAGTTACTGTTTTGAAGCAAAACTTTTATAAGTACATATCTCATCTTTTTATTACTTTTATTTGTGTAAGATTTGTTTTGAAGTCCTTTCCCTTTAAATTATACAGGAGGCTACATTACTTTATTAAAAATTCTTTACACTTTAAAAGAACATTATTATAGATAGAATAAAGGCATTGTGCAGCATTTTTTGAAAAAAATTACTCTTGCATATTAATCTTCAGAGGGAAATCATGTCTGCATTGTAAATTAGGTTATAATTTGTTAAACAAAATCACAAAGTGTTACAAGGGCTTAAAAGTTTTATCACTAGTACAAGATGTAGGGATTTGTTTCAAGTGCGAATGTAATTTGTGATTTTATGAATTTATGATAGTTTTCGACAAATGCTTAATGTGTGTGTGTGGCTTATAAGATGTTAGATAAAGCCTTGCAAATTAATTTACAACCTTCAGCTGAGCAAATTTGATTAGAACTTGAAATACAAATCAATATTGTAAAGTTGGTGAAGACTTTCCTGCAGGACAGACAACACTTGAATGTTTTCACTACCCGTAACTCAACAAATATCAATAGACATCTTCCGTGTTTTCTCACAAGTTGTCCTGTTTGTTCATTAAGAATGTAAACATTCTACTTGTTCAAGTTTTTCACTAAGAAGTCCTTGTTAGTCTAGACATTGAAAATATGAACATTCTAAATTAGTAGTCACTTTTGTGCGTCGTAAAGTTATCTAATTTGATTTTTTTGTAGACTTATATAAACTTTACTATAAAGAGAGAGATTTTTTTGTAGATGGGAACATGCAATTACTGACATAACAATTAAGTAATTTGCTTGTTAAATAGTTTTTTTATGACATAAAAAGAAAAAGTGTATCAAATGAAGTACATATTATAATGGCAGTAAAATGTGCAGTTGATGTTTGTATAGTACAAAATGTTTTCTTAATGCAATGAGTTAAAATGATATGTCAATTTTCATTGATGAATTATCCATGTATGAAATATTCCCTAAATGAATTTTGCCCTTTTAGATAATGATATCAGAATTTATAAGCCATAAGATATGAAAATAAAAAGGCCAAACATCTAATAGCCTGATAATGTATATATTATTAATTTATTATCCATAAGAATTAAAGTGTTAATAGTGCATGCTTGCTGTGATGACTATGTTGTCCTGTATAACTGGTCAGACAGGTGTTTATGTTGTTGCAGTCTGGCCCAATGGTCACTTTTATCTGTATGTGAATATGGATTAAACTTTGAAAAAGATCTTGTTGTGAAAAGTCTTGATTTGATTTCTATGTAAGTTCACAGAAAGGCTTTTAAGGAAGCCCTCTACAAAGATTGTACAATTTAATTTTCTGTATTTATCAAAAAAAAAACATGGCCTTTATTTTACCATATCAGTTTTTCCAACATATTTCAGTCTTGCATCAACTCACTGATAGAATTACCTTCCACTAAGTTTAATCTTTGATCTGCAAACTTACAGTAGCAAGGGGGACAGGTCACTTATCTATACTAAGCCTTAACTTACCTGGTTTTCTGAAATGAACTTGTCCATTTCCTATTTTTGGAACTGTCCATTTTCAATTTTAGGATTATCAAGATAAAATTTTTTAAGTTAGTCATCCAACAATATAAGGGCCTGGTAAGACTGAACAGATGTTGTAGGCTGGCCTCGCTCTATACTGGTGGCAAAAGCTAATCACTTTCGGTTCCGGTAGGGCAAGGGCTAAACATTGTTTTGTGTCATCGTTCTTATCTAATAAAGTTAAATTTTACATTTCTGAAGTTGTCCTCTATCAAGATTGTTTCAATGATATTTGTCAAAATTTATTGCCACATGTTTCAATGCAACAGATATTCTGATGTGATTTTGACTCTCGGCCCTCATGGTCACTCATAATTATATTTTATTATCTAGAAATTAAAGCCACAGTGCATTGCTGTTGGTACTTTGTTACATGTTATAGCAACTAACTGACTGTGTAATGTTCATCTTTTTCGTTTAATCTGAAATCCCATCTGTAGTTTTTTTTATGGTCTTTTATCGCCATAATATGGTATTAACATAGGTTTTATAAGCTTTATCAAAAAGAGTTTCCCTAATGGATGATCAGAATCAAGAATTTATCATGTGAACATGATTAATTGCAAAGGGCAGGAGGTGGTGTATGCCTTTTAATGACTTGAATTTTTGTTATAATCCGCTGAACGGATGATTTCCCATAATGCATGATATGTGAACTCAGCCAGAAAGTTTAGCTGCTGATTTTTCTTTTTGGTATGGATCGTAATCAGGTACTCGTATAGTTAAAGCTTTAGATATGAGAAACCAATTTTTTACTAAATGGATATATGAAAAATGAAAGAGTTTTTGTCCAAAGTATGTATTTGATACAGTAATTATACTTAAAATCCTAAAAAGACCAAATTTAGAAAGTGGAAAAATGTATGTTTAAGTAGACTGTTTCTCCATTATACCAAAAGCTATGATGCTGTTATATTAGTACATTTGTAGTAATAAAGGTTTTTGACAGGTTATATGGCCTTATATAAATGGTTGTTTGGATATATAATCTGAGCTGTTAGGACAATTGAAGTGGTGTGTGTTAGTACTTTTCTCATGTACAAAAGCATATGCTTTATATTAGTACATTGTACAGTATGTCCTTATATAGTGTTCGGAATATCAACCAACTCATAGGTGATGGTTATTTTGAAAACAACCGTTTATAGTAACGGCCATATTACCTGTCAGAAATATTTATAAGGTATTTATGATATGTCAACAAGCAACTTTTTTTTAGAGGGAAAAGTGAGATTCCTTCATAAATTGACATCAGCCATGTATATAAAACTATATAAACATCATGATTATCCAATGAAAAGCGAAATTACCCAAATTCAGTTTTATATTTAACATTATACTGCGTGTCTTGATTTGTCCTGTTCTAGTGCTCTTTTAAAGAAGTGTGTTGATTCTGTCTACATTTACAATGTCCTTCTAATAGGGTCCACTGAAACTTGTTGTAAAACCCCAATAACCTTAAACAGTCAATAATTGATATTTACACAATGTTATATGGTATAGCTGGTTTGTTTAAGATGATTCTAAACGTATTTATAACCTGGACACGTCTGTTTGCTAGCTAATATTTGATCAAGTTCTCAAATATTATAGTCTCAAGTATTATAGCCAATATCAAATAAGGAAAATGACTTTCTCTTCCAATTACAGCTATGCCTTATAAAAATAAATTGTATTAATGTTCCTTCAACATGATATAGTGATTAAAGGTGTTTATATTGTTATGTTATAGACTTTAAACACTTAACTTTGATTTTGCATATTGTCAATTAAGTGCAATAACTCAGGTTAACTCCTATTAGATTTAGAAGGACTAAACCCGTTACTGAACTAAGGTGACAATATATTAGTTTAAACTTACCTATTTGTGAAGAAAGATGTTATGATAGTACAAAATTTATGTGACTGATGGTCAAGCTTTAGTCCTTAATGTGTTAAACTAGATACTTTTGAACAGTCCTGTCAAAATTTATATAGAATTTCAATTTCGAACTACGAAAACTGACCTACCAATAATATAGAGATGCGCAGACTTATAATGCCTGGCTCTGTACTAATGATAAAGGCTACCCAATGTTAGGGGTTAGTAATCAGATTCATAATCTGACTTGCTATCTTCATCAACCTTAAATTCAAATATGTATCAAATTTATATTTTATTTCAATTTGCAAACACTGACACTTGGGGTGTGGAGCTCAAAACATCTTTAAAATCCAAATGAAATGTATATTTGTCAATCTTAGCACATGTACTTATCATATATATCATTAAAGCTTAATATAAGCCGTTAAAAAAAAATATTTCAATGTCTATGATCATTATAGATGTTGAAATATGAAATTGCTTGAATTTTTTGGATTTTAAAGATGTTTCGCGCTCAACACCCCAAGTGTCACTGCAAACAATTGGTAGCAATAATCATCAAAATAATTATTGATAATAACTGAATGTGCTTGCTATACAACTGCATGAATACTTGTAGAGTTTTATTTTTAATCTTAATTCCTTTGAACTATTTATGTTATTTACTACCAGTAACTTGACTCTTATTGTATCCTCTATTTTATATACATTACATAATGTTATAAAACTAGTTAAGAAAGGCCAAAGTGATCAGCCTTTGCCACCAGCTGTACTTACCCTGCAGGCATGCTCGTACCAAGGTCACGTGCAGTTTTATTTTGATGATGAAACCCCTTAACATGTGGACAGACTAGCTCAGGTAGCAATCTAAGGCTTATCACTTTCAGTTTCAGCATGGTATAAGCTAATTATAAAAGGCAACTTACAGTAATTTGAAAAGGAAGCACGTTTATAAATTTTGAATAGATTTTAGCTCAGACAGGATATGCATTTATATCAGAATTAGATTTAAATTCAGTAGTAAAATTTAATGGCGTGACATAATGATAATATCACAAAAATCAGAATTCATGAAGTTAAGAAAACGACATAAATTATATTTAACCTTTATGTGTAATTAGTATTTATTACAGGGTGCCAAAATATCTGCACCCAATTACCGTCCTTATATTTCAGGGTAATAGATTAGGTACTGTCGCCAAACTTTTAATGTAACCTTCACTAAATCAGATTGTCGAACAGACCCCCCTTTCAATTCAACTAGATTTAATTGTATATAAAGTAAAAAGCTAGAATGACTTGATTTATGAAAACCACATTTTTGATGAAGTGATACTGTTTAACCCTAAAGAGCTCGATCTACGAACATTTTTTTTGCAGGTATTGTGTAGTTTTCTTGTTTGTGAAATGATAACATCATTATTTGTTCAATAATGATAGTATATAAAAACGCTGATAAAATATCAAATTACATGCATGAAAATGCAGTTTAATCCTTCTCCTTCGTAACTTTTCTTAAATGTCATGCCTATTGAAGTTCAGGACAAAATGGCTATTTTAAAAGTCCAATGTAAGAGGTTGTATTAGGTCTGGAAATTGCCTTTTGTGGTAAATCCTGACAAGATTGTGTTTCAAAATAAGCATTTTACAATTAGCATTATTAAACTAATGATTAATAGCTTTTTGCCATACTGTTTCTGAAAGGGTCACAGGTAGGCCTCTATTTCAATTGAATAGATACAAACATTGTTTGAAAGGGTATATAGACTTTAATTTTACTTCAATATATACACATATAATTATACTCACCTGGTATATACAGTTGTGTTTTGTGTAGAAAAAAAAAACTTTTGCTTTACCATCTTTGGAATCAGATAACACATTCTACACTTTCCTTTTAATCAATAGCAAACAAATCAGCACCATTGCTCAGGGACAGTTACAGCCTTTCCCAACCTTTTATTTTGTGAAAATTGTTCAAAGCAAAAATTGGTAGAGCAAAAGTTACAGGCTCAAATCTGCCATAAGGTTAGACTAGAATTTGCAAGGATGTACACAGTTATATTATCACACCATTGTCAAAGAACTTATTAAGGGTTACACATGGGTTAGAGGAAATTGGTACACTGACAATTAATAGTACAAATATGAAAACAATTCTCCATGAGAGCTTTTAGACATTTTGAAAAGTTGCTGAATCAATCTGTGATCTTTGTCAGACACAACACATTTGATTTTGTTAGATGTGTAGCTGATGTAAATAAGCACTGTAACTAAATAGTACCCAGAGACGTAGATTTGTCTCTGCTTTACCATTGTATTAGAATTTTCTTCATCTTTAAATATTTTTGAACAAATTGTGTAGATTCTTTCTTATTTCAGCCCTCAAGCAAGAGAGCCATGGAAGGCGTGTTTCTGCTTGGAATGCTGGGTATCGGACTCATAGTGTTTAGAGTATACTTCATGGGAAACAAGCCTCCTGAGTTCGCACCATCTGACAACCCTGCATCAGACTCGGATCAGTTCATCACTCGCTGTTTGACATATCTTCTGCTTCCTGTACTGAACATGTGGATGTTTCTTTGTCCAAGAATACTCAGTTTTGATTGGTCAATGTCTGCAATTCCTCTTGTAGAGAGTGTAGCAGATTACAGAAATATTTTCACAATAGTGTTCTACTCTGTTATGGGCTATTTAGCATATTTAACATTAGATTTTATTAACAATCATTCCAAAGCCTCTCCTGTTCATTTGAATGGGAACGGTTTTTCTAGCCATGTGATACAAACTTTAAAACCATCTACGGGTAAACATAAAACATTCCAGACTCAAAGACAGACATCTATTACAGGTGAAAATTTATCAAACTCTACACACAGTCATTCTAGTGGTCTCAATATTTCTTCACATTCCATAGATGTATTAATATTTTCAATTGCCTTAATTGTGCTGCCATTTATTCCAGCTTCAAATTTATTTTTTTACGTTGGCTTTGTGATTGCTGAGCGAGTTCTTTACATTCCAAGTATGGGCTTTTGCCTGTTAGTTGGGCATGGATGTAATATTCTATACAAGAAGTATAAAAACGAGAAGAATAATAAAGAGAAACTTGTTGTCATAGGAACTGTGTTCCTGATTGTGCTCAACAGTGGTAAGACTGTTCTACGTAACAAAGACTGGGCTTCAGAAGAGAGACTTTATTCATCAGGCATAGCCGTCAATCCTCCTAAAGGTAAATACATTACATGGACATTTGAGCCATGTCACGACAAAACCAACATAGTGTGTTTGCGACCAGCATGGATCCAGACCAGCCGGCTGCGCATCCGCGCAGTCTGATCAGGATCCATGCTGTTGGCTATCAGTTTCTCTACTTGTAATAGAGTTGGTTAGCGAACAGCATGGATCCTGATCAGACTGCGCGGATGTGCAGGCTGGTCTGGAACCATGCTGGTCGCAAACCCATTATGTTGGTTTTGTCGTGGAACAGCTCATTTCTTGTTTTAATGTATTTAGCAATCATTTGCAAGTTTTTCTGTTGTAGCATGAAGTATATTGAAATGTTTCCCCTAATCTACTGAATTTTCTAAATGGACTTGCCAAGCTTCCATTTTCTTTCATGATTTTAAGTTAGTGAGGCAAGAATATAGTCGGGTTAGACTGCAGGGATTTGCCGGCTGGTCTTGCTCTATACTGGTGTTATGTATAATTACCATACCTTTTCCCAATATTTAGATATTGCTATTTGTCTGAAAGTTATAAAACTCATAAAGCACTCCTGATTTGCTTGTTGTTATGACTGGGGTTTTTTATGCCCCCGGGCATATAGTAATTGAACCGTCCGTCCGTCCGTCTGTCCGTACGAGGTTAACCTAGAACGGCAAGTTGGATTTTTCTTAAGTTCTACCAGTACCAATGGCTTCTAAGTTTACACACTTACTAATCAATACAAAGTACATGATCTGGGCAAGTTTCATAACTCTGGCTTTCATATTTACCAAGTTATTGCCCTTTTCAGTACTAAGAAAATGGATAATGGTTAACCTAAAACGGCAAGTTGGAAATATCTTAAGTTCTATCTATACTAATGGCTTTATAATTTCCACACTTACTTATCAATACAAAGCACATGATATTGCCAAGTTATATAACTGTGTCATCCATATTTCCCAGTTATTTCCCTTTTTTCACTTTGAAAATAGGGCCTTGTCTGGTTAACCTATTTCGGCAAGTTGGATTTATCTTAAATTTCTCCTAATTGCTTAATTTCTTTACTGATATCTTTCATATTTAGTAGGTGGATACCTTTGATGGGCCTCTAATTTTTTTTTGGAGTAAGCGGTCTCTAGGGTCAAGGTCAAGGTCACTGGTTTAAAAAATAAATATAAACCTTTTTGCTCATACAGCCTTTATTTTTTAGTTGATGTCTTAGTTTAATACAAACACCTCCTTCTTTGGGTGTAGTATGGGGTCATTTGGGTCAAGGTCAATGTTACCAATGTCAAGGTCACCAATGTTAAAAAAAGATTTTTACAGGTGTATTGACCTTATTCTATAGACAGATGTTATTTATAATTGATAGAAACATAAACTTTGATGGAGTTAGTGGTCAGTTGGGTCAAGGTCACCAGTGCTAAAAATAGATTTTTACACATTTGCTCATACAGCCTTTATTAAGTGACAGATATATTTTAAAATTGGTAGGAAGATTACTTGCATGGTATTCATCCTTTTGATTGGGGTAGGGATCAGTGGGTCAAGGTCACTTGTGCTAAAAATAGATTTTTACACATTTGCTCATACAGCCTTTATTAAGTGACAGATATATTTTTAAAATTGGTAGGAAAATTACTTGCATGGTATTCATCCTTTTGATTGGGGTAGGGATCAGTGGGTCAAGGTCACTTGTGCTAAAAATAGATTTTTACACTTTTGCCCATACAGCTTTTATTTATTGACAGTTGTATTTCATATTTGGTAGGATGATAACTTGCATGGTATTCTTCCTTTGGATGGAGTAAGGGGTCAGTTGGGTCAAGGTCACAAGTGCTAAAAATAGATTTATACACTTTTGCCCATACAGCCTTTATTTATTGACAGATGTATTTCATATTTGGTAGGAAGATATCTTACATGGTATTCTTCTTTTGGATAGAGTTAGGGGTCAGTTTTGTCAAGGTCACCAGTGCTCAAAATAGATTTTTACACTTTTGCCCATACAGCCTTTATTTAATGACAGATGTATTTCATATTTGGTAGGAAGATAACTTGCATGAAGTTGAATATTTTTCAACTTCACAAGTCAGAGCAATGACTTGGCAACTTATATATTTCACAATTACAAAATGCAATGCTTTTGTCAAGCTATAAAACTTGTGTTTACAATTTTTTGGCAATTTTTCTGTCCATAACTGAGTGAATGGGTAAAATTTTTTAAGTATTGCTACTGACAAGAATCTGAGCCGGGGGCATTTGTGTTTAACAAACACGTTCTTGTTTTCTCTACCTTTAAACAAAGTTTTATGATTAAAAAAATCCAAGTTGAGTGAATCTGGATTTGTCCCTGAAAGGGTGAAAAATGTTCTGTATTTTCTACTTTTATCACATTCTTACTCAAGAAATTTGATTTTAAATTGGGAATAGGTTGAAAACTTAACAGCAAATTTAAAGCTGTCTCTGGAAAAATATTTTGTCAATATTTATAATGAAATTTACATGGAGTGTAGAGTATAAACAGAGGAAAATAGTCTGTAAATTCTGAGACAAGATCAACATTTCCTACACTAGGGATTTGTCTTACGTATATGCCTGTATAATACATAGCTTGTTCACACAGAATGTTGCATGTCTATATGTTGTTATATAAAACCTGTCACTTTCATCTGAGAATGTTTTAACATTAAGTCTCTTGATTAAAACCTAACAGCAATTGCATGCTAAAGTGAATTTAACACAATTCTGAAGAATTGACTGTTCTTATCAACAGGAAAAAAAATATAAATTTGTTTTGATGTACATTCTTCTTCTTAGTCACTTTGTCACTTTAAATCAAAACTTTATGTGTATTGTGAAATGAAAGATTTGAAAGGATTGATAATTAAAAAAACAACTGATAATAACATGATTGACAGTTTCAACAGCTTTAATTTTTCATTACTTGTAACCACTGTGTGATTGATCATCAATATCTGCATATTAGATTGTAGAAATTACTTTACTGAAACAAACTCATAATATCTGAACTTGAACCAGAATACTTGAAAAAACAAGAACAATAATTTTGGTATTCAAATGATTCAAATCAAAGACAGCTGGTGTCCGAACCCTTAAATCATAGACAACCACTAACCAAATGATTTATATCAAGGACAGCTGGTATCCAAACCCTTAAATCATGGACAACCACTATCCAAATGTTTTAAATCAAGGACAACCAGTATCTGCATGATGTGATATAAAAATTCTATCAAGGACAACTGGTATTCTGCATGATTCGATGTAAAAAAATAAATCAAGGACAACTGGTATCTTGATGATTTAAATCAAGGACAACTGGTATCCTGATGATTTTAATCAAGGACAACCGGTATCTTGATGATTTAAATCAAGGACAACCGGTATCTTGATGATTTAAATCAAGGACAACCGGTATCTTGATGATTTAAATCAAGGACAACCGGTATCTTGATGATTTTAATCAAGGACAACCGGTATCTTGATGATTTAAATCAAGGACAACCGGTATCTTGATGATTTAAATCAAGGACAACCGGTATCTTGATGATTTTAATCAAGGACAACCGGTATGACTTGATGATTTTAATCAAGGACAACCGGTATGACTTGATGATTTTAATCAAGTATCTGTCTTTCTGTAGCAAAAACAGCAATGTAGTAGTATATTGTTATAACACAAGTACCATAATACATTTATATTATGATTCAAATGTGCTGACATCTAATGTTCTATGTAGAAAGACCAAATTTGTGCATCATTCTGAAAATTAAATCTTCACAGTGACCTTCCTAATGTTCAAATCACACTACTTTGCTTTTCTTCTTTGTTGATTTTCATTTTGAAAATTTCTTATATATCAGAAAGCCATTCAGTTATTCTGGAAGATTCTGTGAAGTTTTTTCTGAAAATGTTTGTTTTTTGGCCATGTTTTTTTGGCAGAAAAATAAATGATTTATTGTTGTCAATGTTACCTGATTAACAGTTGTATGTAAATAACCAGAAACCAGCTTGTCTTGTTCTAACAGCATGATGTTCCTTCCTTTTCAGCATGGGGAAATTTGGCAAATATTTTCAACAGTCAAGGGAGAGTTACTGATGCAGAGACCGCCTACAGAAATGCTCTCAAATATCGGCCAAACATGTCTGATACACATTATAATCTGTAAGGAATGCTGGCTTCCTTCATTTTTGTGTTCGTCACAAATCATTTGTAACCAAAACCCTTGGGAAGGTCGGGGGCGGGATAGTAGAGTTTATGATTTTGAGTTTTTGGAATGTTTCTGTCTCAGCACTGCAGAGTCTGAGCAAAGCAGTTTTGTTTTAAAGCTGGGTATATTTCCAAACTGCAATTCCAGATTTTAACTATCTGACTTTTTGCACTAAGTGGGGACTTTACCAGGAGTTAGAAAATCCACAAGTTAAAGTCCCCACTATTTCTCATGGGTGGAGTGGTCATCAGGTTACAATTGATTTGTGTATATTGAGAATGTCTGCTCCTTTAAAGTGACATTATGCTGCCCATCATAGGGTATATAGAGAGTGAACAGGCAAAAGTCAAAATAAAATTACATTTTGCAGTAATTTCTTTCAATCTTATAATTCTTCTCACATGAACAGAACAATAAATAACTCACATGGCCCAAGGAAATTTCTGGAAATATTAATGGGAACGTGCCTCAGAAATGTTGAACTTAAAAAAAGAGAGGGAGGCAGTCTTTTTATATTTTTTAGTCATATTGATATTAAACATTATAAACTTTAAACATTTTCCTATATCATCTGTTGGTAAATCACTATTTTAACAGTCAGTTTATAGAAATATAACTAAATATAGTTAATTCAGCTCAACTTGAGAATGACAAAATGAGCATAATGTCACTTTAACATTTTATTTTAACTTCTATAAAGCTAACACAGATTATATGATTCACTAATGTTACTGTTGTAAAATATACTATTAATCGTATATCAGTAAAGATCACCAAAAAAAATTTTTCTTGCTTAAAATGTGTTTTGTGAAACTTTACTTACAGAGCGGGTTATCTCATGACATTTGTTTCTGGTATTTGCTATTTTTTCATTAAATCAGTCAATTTTTGAATATCTTTTAAATAATAAATATATTCCATTTTCCAGGTAAAAAATAGTCAATTTCATTGCTATATAACTTTCCATTGTAGCTCTTTTACTTTGCTCGTTATGTTTGTAGAAACTTTTCTACGCAGCAATATTTTGATTGAAATATATGTGTCACAATTTCTACAAGTATATTGGGAAAAGTACAAGAGCTACTTTGTACCTTTGAAATTGCAAAATATTTGCCTAGAACTTGGTGTATGTTTATAATTTAAATATTGAAAGATATAACAACAAATTAGCAACTACCATTAGTGGCGACCCAATGTTACGGTAAACAAATATCATGTGATCTCCTACCCTGAACTAACAGTATTGACCTGTGATTATTGATAAATGTCCAGACACTTATAACAATGCTTAAGCAAGTAACATGATGAGAAATTACAAATTTGCACACAAAAAAATTATCCTGTCCTGCAGTTTGACCACTGACCAGACTGTCAATAAATCAATTGATCTATCTTCATATTGAATCCCTTAAGGTGCCCTCACACATAAACCACGACCTTACTGCGACCTGAAAACTAGTAAAATAGCATTTTTCTGTCGAAAATCGTTGGTTTTCTTTCAAATTTCTCTCGCAGACGGTCCGGGACTCTGCAGTCTTGTGTTCAGTGCGTTTTCTCTATGTCCTCAATACGACCCTTCTACGTCCATGGCGTTTCCACTTCGACTGTATTGCGTCCCCAAGGCGACCCCACGGCGATCATCGGCGACCCAGCTGCGACTGTGCTATGTTCTCTGCGTCCTTACGACGACTCTACGACGACTATTGCGTTTGTCCGGCGACTGCCCTGCGACTGTACGACGACCCTACTACGTTCTTGCTACGTCTATAAAAACAATACTTTTTACCAGTAAATTTCATTCTGAGTCTGACCTTACGGCGTCCTTAGTACGAGTGTACTATGTCTATTGCGTTCTTATTGCGTCCTTACTACGATGCTGCTGCGACTATGGCGACTCCACTGCGATCCCACGGCGACCTAACCAGGACTCAGCAAGAACGCAGAGTTTCTGCGACTGTTTTGTGCATGTTCAAAATAGTCGCCGACGGTCTGCGACCTTGTGCGACCTTGTGCGTCCTTGGGTTCCTCGCTACGACCTCGCTGCGTCCCTGCTGCGTCCATGGCGACTGTGCTGCGTCCTGGGTCGTAGCAAGGTCGCAGTAAGGACGCAGTAAGGTCGCAAGGTATCTGTGAGGGCAGTATAAAATGCAATGGACAGTTCTGAATTTAAAGGTGGGCATACATAAGTTTATATGGCTATGTGTTTTCAATATCATAAAACTAAATTTGAGCAGCTGGTCAGTCTAAATGTCTTGGGGTTTTATCCCAATGGAAAACGGGCAGGTTGTCACAGTGCTTATTTCAAATCAGTACTTTTATCAAAATGTGTGTGTTTTAATTTTGTGTTACATTCAAAAAGACATAAGTCTTTTATAATCAAACCAAGCCTGAAACATAGTCTAGTTTGTTATTTTTGACATTCTTTACGTATTCTGTTTTTCTCTACCGTTAACCATAAAGCCAGATATTCTTGTCTGCAGATTATTTTTTAAATAAGATATTATAAATTTTGTACTGTTAAAAATGTTATTATTTTCTGGATGATAAATATTTGCATCTGTAAAGTAATTGATACAAGTTTCTCTTTCATTATGTTTGTGTAAAACAATGTGTTATAAATTAATATTGTTTTATTAGTAATTGTTTTATTTCATATTAATCAATGATATGTTATGTTATTTTAGGGGAATTTTACTACAGAACCAGAAGAGGTATAAGGAAGCCTTGGAAAGTTACTATAAGGCTATTGGTTACAGACCCAACTTATCTAGTATGTTTTATTGTTATTTACTTGTTTTGATAAATCAGTTTAATGGTAAGTAAATTTATTTTCCGGGCCCCATCAATAAGGCCGACCCTATTTATTCTCCCATATAATCAGCATGGGTCGGTGAACCTGTCTGTCCTATACTGACCTTACAAAGTCACTTTTGTATATACATATACAGCAGTTATGAATTAACAAGAAGTCGTAATTTCAATAGCATGGATTATAGTGATACCCTAAGTGATGCCGCCTTTATAATTGGATTTTAAAAAAAGGTTGAAAAAAAATATAGATGGTTTGTTCGTAATAAATACAATCTGGCAATAAGGTTACAAAGAATTCTGTACCATTTACTCAGTTATTTATTTATGCTTGTTAGTATACATGTTTGAAATATTTGCAAATTGTCTTCTCTTCTATGATATTCATTATTTATTTCAGTGGCACATCTTAACCTTGGTATTCTCCTGGCCCAGCTTGGAAATAAAACTGAGGCTGAGAAGGTAATTGTTTTTATGTTTCATAAACATATTAATTTGTGGTGTCTTTGACTGAGTGGTTAAGAGTGTTGTCTTCTAATCACTAGCCCTTCATAGCTGTGGGTTCAAATCTCGCCATGGACTTGGATTCTTTCATGTGAGAGGAAGTTATCCAGCTAGCTCAAGGAATGTCTGCTGTTCTACTCAGGTGCCCGTTTGTGCCTGAAATAATGCACGGAAGGGCACCTGAGGTCTTCCTCCACCAGTAAAGCTGGAACGTCGTGATATGACCTAAACTGTGTCGATGTAACATAAAACCCAAAACAAACAAACATTGTCATGACTGGCAGATTTTTCCACCAGATTAGCTGGAAAGTTGACATTTGACCTATTCTGTGTTGATGCGATGTAAAAACTAACCAGATATAAATAATAAAACAAAAACATAAACACAATAAATATTTTTGAGATTTGGTATGAAAAAGATTTTCATGCAATGTTTTGACAAATATTACAGTGTAAAATAAAGGGGCCATATCATCAGTAAAGTCCCTCTGTTACAGTGTGGGCTTTGACTTGGAACTTGAGATACCACAAATATTTTGTAGACAGTAGTATAGCTTATTTAGCCAAAGATACTTTAATTTATATAACACAGTTGCCATTTATTTTTTTAACCTGCTGATGGAATCAGACTGATGGTGTGTAGTGGATTTATCCTGCTTTGAATTTTGAACTGTCCATTTAAAGTTTAAGGGACATCAATATCAAGTGGGAAAAAGGGATCAGTGTAGGCTGGCCTGGCTCTATTCTGGTGGCAAAGGCTAATTTCAATTTCGGTTCCAGCAGGTTAAATGTAACATTTTGTCCATTATGATGTTAAAATAGTTTGTATCCTATTCTTACTTTGGTTTTGAGAAATAAATGAATTTAAATTTTATTAAGTACCATTTCTTTTTTGTTAATCATTTCTGAAAATATAAATCTAGATTTAATCTTAATATTAAAAACAGGAAATAAATAATTCTGAATAAAGAGGTTTGAAGTAAAGTTATTAAAGACAAATGAGCGGTGTCATGACAAAACGAACATAATGGGTTTGCAACCAGCATGGCTCCAGATCAGCTGGAAACCCGCGCAGTCTGCCCAGGTTTTCCATGCGTTAACTATTATTTTTTTTCTCACTTGTTATTTTGGGTTTGTAACGGACAGCAGGACCCTGATAGACTGCAGGGATGCACAGGCGGGTCTGGACCCTTGCAGTTCGAAAACGCTTTAATGTTACGTGGCTCATTAAATTATTTTTTTTTTGTAGGTTTTATAGAATTGTGCGATTTGATACATCAAATTTTTAAGGACCCCTAGGTTTTAAATGCTTCAACTAAAATATCATTTTGTATAACTGGGCCGATTTTTATATTGTTTTTTAAAAAATAGGTACAGTAAGTTTTTCTTATAATTTCAGGTAAATTTTAAATAATATTTTACAAGTCAGCCATTTAATCCAGGTCTGTTTGTAATTCATTCGGTATATGTTTTGAAGGTTTTGGGTTAAAAATGATGAATAGTTTTGTCCAGATTTAGAGATGGACAAGTCCATTTGAGATTTTTAGTTTGGAAAGGCATTATTAGAGAAATACTCGGTAGATGTTAGAGTAAACTCACAAGGTAATATTTTCAAGTACATTAATGATCTGTGATTCTACCTATTTGCTATTTTTTTTCTTAAATGAGACATCAATAGGTATCCTTTACCAATAAAGCTGGAATGTCACTACAATCATGTATTTTACTATAATTCAAGATTTTTTCAAGATTTCAAAATTTTATCGGCAAAAACATTTCACAATGTCCATTGCTATGTTCAGCAGTTCAATAAAAGTATGTACATAATGATATTATAATAATTATAATAGTATTAACAATTTCTGTTTTCTTAATTTTGTCCTTACTTTATTATTTTGAATTACCCATTAAAATAAGGAAGCAAGTCCCATTTTATTTTGCATCAAATTTTCTTTTGACACAAATTTTCATATTGAGATTGGTGTAAATCTTTTGACAATTCTTTGTTTTCCTATCTAAAATAATCAAAATTGTTTCTATGGTAACAGGAAGCCATTGCAGTGTTTGAGGAGGCCTTGAAGAAAAGACCAGATCACTACAGTCCACAATCTATATACAATCTATATGGTAACAATATAATTTATAGACTATAGAGTTGTAGATATACCTCATTTCACAGCTTTTATGTTGATAATATTTTTTTCTTGCATTCTTTTTTATGGTTGTGTTTTACACAACACAGAAAAGGTCATAATTACATGTATGGTGATTTCCAGCTATACTGGTGGAGGAAGACTGCAGCTGCCCCTTTGTGCATTATTTTAGACACAAAATGACCAGGAACATTCTGTATATGAAAGAATCCTGTTGAAGTTTTAATTGCTTTCTTTCATCATTGATTTCATCCTTCAGTCATACTGACATAACTACATTACCTTTTGAAAAAGCATGCTCTTTGACACAAATTCTGGGTATTTGGTTTGTTGGTAACTTCTACATAACTTTCCTAGAGTCTTAAGGCTGAAATAGATTATACTTTTCCTCACATTAGGCTATGATTGTAGTTTTATCGCAGTGACTTCTTGTTGCAGATATTTCTGTTTAATCAGAGGTGTTACCAGTAACTTGCTAAATTTGTATAACAAACTTTTCTAGCTTCCATATTTGGAACTGTCCATTACTAACGTATGGGATATCAACATGGAGATTTAATATTAGTTAGCCAACATTATAGTATAGCTCATGGTTGTATTACCGCAGTTGATTAACATGTATTCTAACATGACCCGCATTTTTCCTAATTGAACATAGAAGCACCGAAAGTTTGTGTTATTTAAGAAATGATATATCTCAAACTGTGATTTTATTGCTCAATAAAATCACTGTTTTGAGTTCAGATGCGGGGAATTATATCACGAGGGCGTAGCCGAGTGATATAATGATGAGCATCCGGACAACAAACAGTGATTTTATCAAACAATAAAATCACCGATTTGGATATATTATTTCGATTCTAACAAGACATCAACAAATAAATGCTGCTGTACCTTAGATATTAAGCTAAATTGCGCCAGATTTGTTTCTGTGCTTATTGTCAGTGCGTCACATTTTTAGTGGTTATGTCACGTGTATAATGATAACGTCACATGTCTAAATATAGTATGTCAAACAGTGATTTTATAGCGTATAACACACACTTTCGGTTTTTCTATGTTCAATAGGGAAAAATGCGGGTCATGTTAGAATTTGAAATAAAATCACTGTTGACGATCTATATTTAGACATGTGACATAATCATTGTATACATGTGACATAACCACTAAAAATGCGATGTGCTGAAAATAAGTACAAAAACAAATCAGGCGCAATTTAGCTTAATATCAGGTATGGCAGCATTTGTTTGTTAATGTCGTGTTAGAATCGAAATAATATATCCTAATTGGTGATTTTATCGCTTGATAAAATCACTGTTTGTTGTCTGGATGCTCATCATTATATCACTCGAGCTACACCCTCGTGATATAATTCCTAGCATCGGAACTCCAAACTGTGATTTTATTGAGCAATAAAATCACAGTTTGGGATATATTATTCTTAAGCATAACATGTTACTGGTTCGGCTGTGGGTATCTGACAATGAGTCAAGACTCCCTTGATGTGTAGGCCTGTCTAAATCTGTACTTGTGGAATGGGCTAATTATTATCATTAGGTTGTACATGGTAAAGGTTTAATTAATCTGATATTTTCAGATATGAGCTGTGTCATTAGGCAAATCATGAAGCTTATTTACAAATGCTATAATATGTTGTCATTTAACAGTAGCATTTTTGCTTCAGTCCTACTCATAATGTTTTTGATGAAAGTTAAAATTTTAATACTATTATTTGATTATATTTTGTACATGCTTGTAGAATTTATTAGAATTTATGTAGACTATAACTTAATACATGAACTGAAACTCATTCTTTTTTGTCAAAGTAAGTGTTGTGGCTACCTACGATGTACTTGAATCATTTATGTTAACATTGTACTATAAATTAAAAAATGATTTTTTGCAGGAGAAGTGTTTGCTAATATAGGACGTAATTGAGCTATAAAAAAGGGGTGGTTTAAAAAGAAAAAAGGGGTTTTTCGGGGAAAAGTTGGGAAACCCCGGGGTTTTCCCAATATATGTCATTAACCTTTTGGCAAGGCAATCAAAAAATGGAACACGTTTTTTTCTTTTCAAATACAGTATGATTGCCCATTAAGCACATGCTTCTTAACCCTGACCACTGTAAGTATCTGTAATGGACTGGTCCATCTTTCAATCTGGACAAAACCATTTTATCAATTTTAGGTAAAATTTCAAAATATTTACTGCCTGAACAGAAAAGACCATGATCAGAGAGATATTTGTCAGTTGATCTTGGTCTGCACTGGTTGCATGGTTATATACATTTCTGCTAGCGACGTATATGTTGAAGAATACTTGTAAGTGAAACTACCTGTTACTGAAACTTAGCTCCTGTATATATTCTCTTATTACAAAGAAATTTAAGGTATAAAAATGCATTTCCATGTTTGTAAAATTGAAAAACCTAATACAGTAAGCCTATACGTTTTCTGAGACAATTGTAAATACAAATGTATATTAATATTATCCTGTTTTAAGCGAAATTTTTTACTATTGAGCGATACTCAATAATTTTTGCCTTTTGTAAATATGGTGTAGAAATGAACTGTAACATGATTTTGGTTCAGTAAAAATTATCATCTAAATATTTGCTTATGTAATTTGAAAGTCTTTGCATGTTGTTGAGTTTAAAGGCAATAAGTATCTCACATATGTTTTAGTTTTGTCATGTAAAAAATATTTAAAAGTAATATTTTAGAAAATGTCTTTAATTTAGATTTTCCCAAGAAGGACTAAGTCTAATGATTGAATGGTAAATTAAAAGAAAAATATAGATCTGGATTCTTCTTTGAATCTGTTTATTTAGATGATAAATGTTGCATACCGGTATGTGATAAGATATAAGTGGTTTTTGTTGTAGGGGAATCATAAGGAAGCTGAGGAATGGTTTCTTAAAGCAAAGAAGATAGACCCTGAGGACACTTCAGTGTACCAACACTATGGTAAGATATGTTACAAAGTTGTGAATTGTTTGCAGAAAATATATTCAATGTATAGCAAGCTAAGTGAACTTTATGTATAAAATTATCCAATATGTAATAAATATGTAGAAAATGATCATCATAAGCATTAAGCATAGGTCTGTCATTGTCACAACTGGCATTCAGGATAGACCTAACATTGTCATCAGTAGCATTCAGCATAGACCTTACATTGTCATGAGTGGGGCGTCCGTGGCCGAGTGGTTAAGGTCGTTGACTTCAAACCACTTGCCCCTCAACGCTGTGGGTTCGAATCCTGACAGGGACTTTGGCTTCCTTCATGTGAGGAAGCTATCCAGCTAGCTTATGGAACGTCGGTGGTTCTACTCAGGTAGATTTGTGCCTGAAATAATGCACGGAAGGGCACCTGAGGTCTTCCTCCACCAGTAAAGCTGGAACGTCGCGATATGACCTATACTGTGTCCCTGTGACGTAAAACCCAAAACAAACAAACATTGTCATGACTGGCATTCAGCATAGACCTGACATTATTGACACTAGCATTCAGGATAGACCTAACATTGTCACCACTAGCATTTAGCATATAACTTACATTGTCATGACTGACATTCAGTATAGACCTAACATTGTCATGAGTAGCATTCAGCATAGACCTGATATTGTCATGAGTAACATTCAACATAGACCTTACATAATCACCACTAGCATTCAGCATAGACCTGACATTGTCATGAGTAGCATTCAACATAGACCTTACATTATCACCACTAGCATTCAACATAGACCTTACAATATCACCACTAGCATTCAGCATAGAACTAACAATATCAGCACTAGCATTCAGCATAGACTTACATTATCACCACTATCATTCAGCATAGACCTCACATTGTCACGACTGGCATTCAGCATAGACCTTTCATTTTCACCTCTAACATTCAGCATAGACCTGATATTATCATGAGTAGCATTCAGCATAGACCTTACATTGTCATTACTGGAATTCAGCATAGACCTTACTTTGTAACAACTAGAATTGAGCATAGAGTAAAGACATGTTTTTTCCCTTCAAATACAGTATGATTGCTCATTAAGCACATGCTGCTTAACCCTGACCACTCTAAGTATCTGTAATGGACTTATCCATCTTTCAATCCGGACAAAACCATTTATCAATTTTAGGTTCATGCATTCAGCATAGACCTGATATTGTCATGAGTAACATTCAACATAGACCTTACATTATCACCACTAGCATTCAGCATAGACCTGACATTGTCATGAGTAGCACTCAACATAGACCTTACATTATCACCACTAGCATTCAACATAGACCTTACAATATCACCACAAGCATTCAGCATAGAACTTACAATATCAGCACTAGCATTCAGCATAGAGCATTCAGCATAGAACTTACATTATCACCACTATCATTCAGCATAGACCTCACATTGTCACGACTCAGGCATTCAGCATAGACCTTTCATTTTCACCTTTAACATTCAGCATAGACCTGATATTATCATGAGTAGCATTCAGCATAGACCTTACATTGTCATGACTGGCATTCAGCATAGACCTAACATTGTAACAACTAGAATTGAGCATAGAGTAAGACATGTCATATTCAGCAGAGACCCCTTGCATTAAGATAGTCTCCTACCTTATATTTTGCCCTACTGATATATAGAGAATAAAGATTATGGTCTGAGCTGTTACCAATACTTGCATAAAATGGTTAAAGATAACATGAAAACTGATTTTGTTGAAGACTATTTTAGGAAACTAGATAAATAGAGGATATTGAAATAGTGTATTTTCAGTACTGAATTTATTGAATGAGTTGAATAAGATTTTATTGTACGAGCCTCTGGCAAGCATAACAATAATTTAAATTCAACAACTTCAACAGATTATGTAATGAATTAAAGTGCCAAAGAATCTGTTTTTATCGACCTGCAGGTATTGTATTGTCACAGTAAGATATGTATGTTCACGGCCATGCAATACCAATTTTACCAGTCGCAAAATTGGAACTGGTTTGTGATAAAAGTGATTCATAAAACAATGTGACACAAACCAACATAAAATTAAATATATTTGCTTTTTAAAACCATTCAGTGTTTTGAATTGGACTTTAAAGCTGCATGCCTCCAGATCAGCTAAAATATTCCAAGAAAATCCAACTTGAGAAACATGTACTAAGATTGTAGAAAAAGCAAAAAGGTTCAAGATTCAAGTAATAATTTATATCTTACGTGCAATGAATGACTGATTTTGAGGTATTTATTCACCATAGATCTACTGCCTTACTAAAGCACTTACGTGCAATTTTTGCATATTTTGAGGTATTTATTCACCATATTTTTGCATACTTTGACCCATGCACTTAAAGGCTATTTTTGCATACTTTGACCTATTTTTGGTAATTTACGTGGATTGTAAGTGCCGTTTGCAATGTATAAATTACTTTCTTTGTTCACTTCACAATATTTCACTTTTCAATACACTTTCAAAATTTTCATGAAAATCAGGATAATTCTGGAGGTGGTGCTGCTTTAAATTGTTATTGCATTGGCTTAAAGAAAAAAGATCAGTCATGGCATCTTATAATACTGCACGTTTGTAACGTCGCTTTTCATTGGATACTCGTGACGTTTGCTGCTGTTGGTTCATAAAGAAATCTTACTTTTTTTCACTAAAAAATGATGCTTGCTGTATTATAAATTTATTGTAAAGATTGTTGACAGGTTATATGGTCGTATATAAATGGCTGTTTGCAATATAACCCTCGCCTACAAAAAGACGTTTATATAGGGCCATATAACTTGTCTACAATCTTTATAACTAATAATATATCAGCCCCAGTTTTAAGATGTGTATATGAACTTTATTTCTAAATTGTCATTCAGCTCAGTTTCTGGGAGAGGTTGGACGTCTGCAAGAGTCAGTTGATATGTATCGGTTGATCTTAGATAAAGATGAGGACAACTTTGAGATGGTATTCAATGCTGCCAACATATTCCGACAAGTACAAGATAATGAATATTCAGAAAAACTCTTCGAGAGAGCATCTTTATTGAAGCCAACTGTAAGAATAACTTTGTTTCATATTATAATAATATCAAAATAAGTCATATTGAAGTTAAGAAAATAATTCGGAACTCTTTCGTGGTTCGTAAACTTTTATTAAGAAAAAAAATGCGTAAGTAAAGTTAGAAATGACTTACATAAGGCAATTTTGTTATAATAACTTTCAATCTTTGTTGAGTTATAAGGCCACCAGCACATACACATATAAAGATTTATAATACAAAATATACACCTGTGGATGTTACAATAAGATTATCTTTATTTAGATTTTGCTATTACATATTCATGCCAGGCTTGTTACTGCAAAGTGTGATACATTCTGATTAAATTTATTAGAATGAACAGCAAGTTATAGATGAAGATATTCTAACAAATACCCTTATAAAAATTTGGCTGGTCTGACTCGTTTAGTTGTGGTTCTCACTTTCATGTATAGCTGGTTAAAGGGTTAAATGTCAACTTGCACCAAAAGTAATACACTGAACAAATGAAGATAATTGAGCCGTGTCATGACAAAACCAACATAATGGGTTTGCGACCAGCATGGATCTAGACCAGCCTGAGCATCCGCGCAGTCTGATCAGGATCCATGCTGTTCACTATCAGTTTCTCTACTTGCTATAGGGTTTGTAAGCGAACAGCATGGATCCTGATCAGACTGCGTGGATGCGCAGGCTGGTCTGGATCCATGCTGGTCGCAAACACATTATGTTGGTTTTGTCATGACGCGGCTCATATATTTTATTGTACAGGAAGCGGCAGCCCACATGAATCTTGGAGCTATGTATCATCTGAATGGGAAACTAAAGGAGGCAGAAACCAGCTACCTGAAAGCCTTGCAGTTAAAGCCAGACGATCAAATGACAAAAGATAATCTAGCAAAACTTCGCAGTCTAATACAGAGTAGAACTAAAAAATCTTGATTAGTGAAGAAACTCAGAAGAGCTACAGATTCTAGTGACAGGGCATCGATTGGGCAAAACATAGATTATGCCATTTTGATAGTTAAAGCTCAACTATATTTGTTCATGATTTGCTCAGGGCAACAGTAATAAAAACAACAACTTTGAATTTCTTACCAGGGGCTGTGGGGTAAGGTTTTAAACCTATAAATAAAGGCACACAGTGATCTCTTTAATTGAAGCCAGGAGCATCTTTGAGATAATGAGAGGTATTAACTTGTGATGATGAAGATTGATAATGAATATGGAGAAGAGAGGATTGTGGGATTATTATAATAACTTTCACCTTCTTTTACTTAGTGCATCTAGAATAGATGTTATCAGGAACGCGACAAATGTGGGTTTTTCCCAGCTAATCAGTAGGTACAAACAAACTTTTACTGTTATAGCTTCACAGTGCACTACCCATCACAATAGATTAGTCAATCTGTTGCGCTTATTTTTGAAGGTGTAACTGTAAAAGTTTGTTTGTACCTACGGATAAGCTGGGGAAAACCCAATTATTCTTAATTCTGGAGGAGTTAGTCTATTGTCGTTGATTAGTTCTTTGTACTATCATTCTAACACTTTATTCATAAACACCATATGATGTCAGGTGTGACTGCAATAAACGAAATGATGTCATAAAAAATACTTCTCTGCTCAATGTTGTTTAACATATAATTATCAGTTATAGTGAGAATAGAAATGGGCCGTGTCACGACAAAACCAACATAGTGTGTTTGCAACCAGTATTGATCCAGACCAGCCTGCGCATCCGTGCAGTCTGATCAGGATCCATGGGAATGCGTAGGCTGGTCTGGATCCATGCTGGTCTCAAACCCATTATGTTGGTTTTGTTGTGACGCGGCTCAAATGTATATCAGTTATTCTTGTTCTTACTGAACAAATTATTTATAAACAGTTTAATATAAATGTAAATAATAGTTCATATTTTGATGGCAATTGAAAAGAAAAAACAATTAAAAAGTGTTTACTTTTAATGACATTAAAGCAGAAAGAGGTTACTCACAAGATAACAATTCCTGATTTCAGAAATGATGGATTTTTAAAAACATAATTAAGGCAGGAACAAGGCCTATAAGTCTTCTTTTTTGATTTGTAGAAAAGATGAAAAAATAAATTCAACCTAATCTACATTCATGGCCTTAAACAGAAATATTTACATGATTTTCATTGAGTTTATAATGCCATAACATTAACAGTTCTGGTCTTAACAAGTGTTTTTCTGGTAATGTATTTTCATTAGTATTTGGCTTGAGAAGGCCTAAATTAAAAAAAAATCTGGCCATCTTTTTCTCATTTACTGTGTTGAGCATCATTCAATTAACCATATATTCATTTAACATGTATGTCTATTTTGACTGATGCACTTAAATTAAAAGGAGGTCATTAACTAAGTTGCACGCTATTCAGAAATAATTAAACACTAAAAACAACTAGCCTGTTGATTGTCTCTAAGATGTTAAAATTGTTTAATTTTTGCTTATTAGCTTTTAATTATTACATAATGCTCAAATTTATTTAAATTTAGTTGCTGTTTCTCTTTTTTGTTGATATTGTTAGAAATCATTTACAATATTTTGTATTATAATTTACAAAATGAAATTTTGTGTACAAAATTATTGTTTTCTGTTTACTAATGAGAGTTGTATAATATAATCTCTGTAGTGTGACATCCTGTGGGTGACAAATATTTAGTTGTTCATGAGAGGTGTTGTTCTAGACAGGTTTAATTTATTGTGAATGTTTACTTTAATAAGAAATTTTACTGTTGTTGTAAGGAGGTAATGGATCTGAAGAGGGCCACTATGCAGGGGTTATACTGTAGCCAATGAATGAATTTAATTAGCACCTCTGTTTGTCAAATGATTAAATTTCTTAACTATTTCACTTACTTCAGCCAGTGTGGGTTTAAATGTCACTATGTGTGTTAGATAATTTAAAACAAGGAAGCCATCTAGCTAGCTAGAAGATGAGTTGAAGATTGTTTTAGATTTTACCGAGGTGTCTACTTGTTCCTGTACTATGTATAGATGGGAACCAGTGGTCTACCTCCTCCAGAAAACAATCAATTGCCATATCACTTTAACTATGAGAGTTGAAAAAAACAAATCTAAATAAAAAGAACAAATATTCCATACGGACAATTGCAAAAGCAAATGATTATGTGTGGAACTAGATGGTTGTTATTTTAACAAATGTCACTATATTTTACATGCATTTACATTATTCTACTTTATGATATTTTCTACAAATTTTACAATTGTTGTTTAATTAGCAGTTATTATTATTGTTATTACTTTACAAGTAAATGAATATTCAATGTTAAAGGGAGACACAGGCAAAATTTTCATTTCTTAGTTTTGAAATTTTCATTCATTATTCTGTAAATGTCCTCAAAATGAATACACTAAACAGTCAAAGGAACAAAACTTTTCTCCATATAAAGAATAAAATGGTGTTTTCCTAACGTGACCCCCGTGGGTCAGGTTAGAGCGCTAAAATTTCACAATAGTTGTCACTCTGTACTCTGGAAACGTTAAAAAACATGTCAAATCAATTACTTAGACTTGTTTCAATCATACAATATCCACAATATTTGTTATTGTAACTTCCAGGGTTTGTTCAAATCGCATGACTTGTTTTTAAACTATTCGGTGATTCTGTTCGCGTCAAAATTTCGTTCAACATATATTGATATATTTAAACTTCAAACCCAAAATATATAAAATGTATATAGAAATTCATGTTGGGACTTTAAGAAATGTCATTTTAGGGTGATTTGAGTACAGAAAATCATTTTTATATTTTTGCCATTATTTTGCCTGAGTATCCCTTTAAGTTATTCTGAAGCAATTTTATAACATTCCATTTTTACCAAAGCTTTACAAACTTTTCTGATTATTATTTTATTTTTTTATTTATGCATTAAGAGTGAAGGTTGCACATGGACCAGATATCCAAGTCTTGTTTTTGATGCAATAAGTGTTAATTAACTTATATAGTTATTTGTTTTTGATTTATGAATTATTTTGAAAATATCATTGGAGAATTTTACACCTGAACAAAAATATAATTACTAATAAGTTAATTATGTATATGTTCTTTGAATGGATAAAAGTATTTCCAGTTGAATACTTTACGCGTACCAGTGACATAAGGCATTAATGAATTAGTTATGAATATTTTTGACAGGTTATATAGTACAGTGTTAAGCTTTTCTAATATGAGCTGGTAGGTGAGGGTTATCTTGTAAACTGTTGTTGATAAACATGTACTTTTACTTATATTGGTTGCCGATGGGATATGAGGGTTACTTTTATAGGTTGCTGATTGGATATGAGGGTAACTTATATTGGTTGCCAATGGGATAGATGGTTACTTTTATATGTTGCTGAGGGTATATGATGGTTACTTATATTGGTTGCTGTTGGGATATGAGGGTTACTTTTATAGGTTGCCAATTGGATATGAGGGTAACTGATATTGGTTGCAAATGGGATAGATAGTTACTTATATAGGTTGTGGAGAGTATATGAGGGTTACATATATAGGTTGCTGAGAGGATATGATGGTTACTTATATAGGTTGTGGAGGGTATATGAGGGTTACATATATAGGTTGCTGAGGGTATATGATGGTTACTTATATAGGTTGTGGAGGGTATATGAGGGTTACATATATAGGTTGCTGAGGGTATATGAGGGTTACTTATATAGGTTGCCGACGGGATATGATGGTTATTATATAGTTCACCAAGGGGGTAGATGGTTAGTTATATACATTGTAGGTTGCCAAGGGGATATGAGGATTATTATATAGGTTGCGGACAGGATATGAGCTAGTGTTACTTATAGTATTAGTTATAAAGATTTTTGACAGGTTATATGGCCCTATATAAATGGTTATTTGGAAATATCACTCAAGTCAATGAATACGTAGATCTCAGAAAGCTGTAGTCTCCCTTATATTTCATCAGCAACCAACATAACTTATTTATAATATTGCAAATTCTATATTGCAAATTCTTTTCATTTACGTATTAAAACCAAAATAAAAGAGGATATGAAAAATGAATAGATAATAACTATTTCTTTTCTTTATACCCCAAAGGATGCCTCAGTAAGTATTGTATTGTTTATTGTATCGTTTGCATGGTAAATCACATAATTTTTAACATAATGATTTATGAAGCTATTTTAAGATGTTTAAAGAGATTTGTTAAGTTGTCAAATTTGGATGGCATTCTAATGTTTTGATTTTACACTGCAAGGCAGCCTGCACAATAATTTATCAGTTGATTAATTAATATACAACATTCTTCTTTTTATAGAAAGGTTTATTTTGTTTTGTTTATTTATCCTTATATGCAAATGGTGTCAAATTGAATCAATTTGCATTTAAGAATTCCAAGAAAGTATTTATGTAAATGACTATTTCAATACCTTGTTAAAAATTATAATACATCAACAGTTAGTAAAAACAATTTTATTTGTAAATAACAATTGTTTAAGATATGAACCCCCCCCCTTTTTTGAAGCCTCAAACAGTGCAAAAATGCCCTATTTAGACTCCAAACACTGTTTTTCATTTGAGAACTTTTGTTAAAAAAAGTGACCACTTTTTCGGCGCCGTCACCCATCCAAATATTACATTAGGGGGGTGCCAGAAGGGGATGTGCCCCTTTCTGTTTGGGGGGTTTGAAGGGGGCGGAGTCCCCCTCATCGCCAAGAAAATTTTGGACATGTGACAGGCTAAAAATGGCCTCAGGTCGATCTTAGGGTAACAAGTAACCTACGCTGAAAAGCCTTTTACTGTATCTCAATTTATTGAGAAGTTGCAGCACTTTGAAATCAGATTTGATGGAAAAAAACAATGCAAAATAGTGATTTTTGGCAATTTTGAGACGTCCCCCCGTTGCCATGGTAACAGGAAATTTACCATTGAGCATGCTGTTACAGAGGCTATGGTGCAGTCAACATTTGTGCCAAGTTTCATTAGTATTGAAGCATTTTTCACAGTTTCATAGCAGTTTGAACTTGTTACAGGAGGCTTTTCAATGAAAACGGCCATTTTTAGCAATATGCTTTTGGGGTAAAAGGTTAAATAACTAAGGAAAAGAGTGGTAAATATAAAAGATTGATATATAAATAATCAAGTTGAGGTACCTTGCTATTTTGTTGCAAAGTAACTATACTTCTCAAATTTCTATGGAGGCAGGTCTGGTGCTGTAATTTTTTTTTTTTTGGGGGGGGGGGGGGGGGTGTAAAATCTTCGACTTAATATGTTTCCTTGATATTATATACAGGAAAAATGATACAAGTGGCACAAACAATCAACACAGGATAAATTTTAAGGTTGATTTAATGATATTGTACACAAGAATATAATAAAGAGTATTAGTTATAAATTAGTCAAAATTATAGAGGCTCAAAGGGTAGACTGGGTACGCTCACCTGTGTTGTTTTGCCACTTTAAAAATAAAGTCTATATCATTATAATTATTATTATAAAATTCAAGAAAGGTATTTGCAATACTATAAACAACTGTAACTTCATTAAAACAAATTATATATGCTGCACAATTTCTGTATTTGAGAAAATAAAAAGTAATTGATAAAATTCAGCAACCGCATATTATCGTCATGGTTCCAAGAAAGTCAATGTTATAAACATGCAGTATTACAATTCATCCTTCAAATTAACATTACATAGACTGTCATGCAGTCAAGTTACATTTTAGCATAATTTGACATTTTGTGCTCAAAATATGGGAAAGTGATGCAGTAAATGACCTAAAAATTTAAGATTAAACTTTTCTTTGCATGTATCCCATTAACTTAAGTCTTGTTGTTAAAATTGATTATTATGTGAATATAGTATTATATTTGTTTGTCTTTTTACTATACTGTGAAGCAATATGATGTTATCTATCAGTTGTTAATCTGTACATGAGTGGTATATACATGTTTTCATTTACCTTGTACAGTTTCAATTGCAATCATTTTTTATAAAAGTTAAGCAATAACTTTTTTTTCTCAACACCATTTCTTATCTTTATGTATATGCTCATTTAAGTAGTGAAGAACTTAGGTTGGAAATTTATTTCGGACAAACATTGGGTTGGCAAAAAAAACAACCCATTAGTTTTCAGTACAAGGGAGACAACTGTCAGCTTACTAAAGTGTCATCTTTGCAAGACATTCCTCCCTTCTATGATCGAATATTGTTATATTGATTCATCATTTTCATTTTATAAACTCACTGTGAGCATGTGAGTAGTTTAGCTCCTGCCATTAGATCTATTTTGGATACTTAATTGTGGTGTTTTGTGGAATTTTCCCCCTCATAGATGATTGTGCATTTGGAGGAAAAAAAAATGAACCCCATGTGAGTTGTGAGTCCTATATAACATTTAAAAGACTTTGCTATAAAAAAGTAATGTAGGAAAATTTATTATTGTTAGCTGTCCGGTATGCTTAATAGGTAGGGTTGGACTGTGATTCAAGTCCGGCTCTTTAAGTTGTCAATTATCATGAATTTCTTTCTACAGTCATTCACACTGTACCTCTGCTTTGTGCCGGTTTCCAGCATGCGCAGGAATAATGTGGTGTCTAATAATTACGTGTTCAGGTAAAGTCAATGTGGTTTATACTGTTGTGATCCAGAGTGAAAACTACCAACACCACCATTTGATATTATCAAATGAAGCAGTGACTAAACTACCACCATTTTGTTCAAAATGTACTCATTGTTTGCTTTGATAATCTTTCTGACTCAAGTTCTTCACTGCTTACCTGTTTTAAATATGTGCTTTAAAG
Source organism: Ruditapes philippinarum (assembly GCF_026571515.1). Taxonomy (NCBI): domain Eukaryota; kingdom Metazoa; phylum Mollusca; class Bivalvia; order Venerida; family Veneridae; genus Ruditapes; species Ruditapes philippinarum. Next base: position 50,661 of record NW_026860556.1, on the reverse strand, counting down.
TAGTATTCCATATTTACTGAGAATAAAGTATAATAGTATGTGAAAAGGTAACTTCTTTAAGTTTTTTTTTTTTTTTTTTTTTTTTTTTTTTTGGCTTTACAGAATTTTTTCCTAACTATCCTGTAGTCCTAGCATTGGTGTGTTTGTCTATATTTCATGATAGAGACTTTGTTGAAGTGAAACAAAACTGTTTCTGGGCTGCAAAATTCGTGGATGATGACAATAACCACCTCAGAAATAACACAGATTGAAAGCAGTTTTACCATAATGTATTACAAATGAATTTATAAGACACTTGTATCATAGTTAAGAGACCTTTCTGTTGAAAAAATGTTTCAGAGTTAAATTGTATACCCATACTTGCACAGTGCATTAACAGTAGTGCAGGTATTAGTTACCCGCCAATATGCATGTCCATTGTCCGCAGTGTGTTTTAATACTTTGAGCTCTTAATCGAAGTTTGACAGTAAGATCCAAGAAGTTGAAATTGTCGTGACCCACATTGAACATTACATACAAACTCCATAACCATTGCTCCTATAAATGTGTGAGCATTTTATCCGCTTTTTTTCTCTGCCATAATTGATTTACATTGATTGTGGTCAAAAATTATTCCTGCATGTGATTCAAACCCCCGGCCCCCCACACCTATGTTCTCCATGGAAGTTGGATATATATAAAGTAGGAATAACTTTTGGGGCATAAATGGCATATATACTAGGACGAAAAAGAAACGCCGGGTACATAAAATATGCAACACATATTTTATTGCTTGGCCTAATATAATGCCCGGCCCCATGTCGCCAGAGTTTGCCAGCAATTTCTTGCCAACAGTAACATACACCCACTCGATTGGCCAGCATTCAGTCCAGATTTGTCCCCAATTGAACATTTGTGGGACGAACTGGATTGGAGGGTAAGGAGACGTCCACATGCCCCCCCCCCCCCTAATCATGTCCAGCTCACACATGCCTTGCATGCAGAATGGAATAACATCCCCATGGCCATGATTAACACCCTGGTGAATTCCATGCATAGACCGATCAGGGCTGCCACAGCTGCGCATGGAGGACACACAAGATACTGATATGTCCGGCCGTGTTTCGCAAAACAAGAAGGGTCATCGTTAAAAGGGGGTATTTTTTCACATAATCAGCATCGGAAATCGATTGAAACTTAAACAGCTGGTTCCATACAGATGACATTTCATACAAAAATGAATATAATAATCCAATAATACAATTTATCCCTTAAAACAATCATTATAGTTTACCCGGCGTTTCTTTTTCGTCCTAGTATATAAAGATATCTCTCTGGCCAAAAGAAGACTATAAATAAAATAATTGTAGTTTGTTTGTTTGTCAGTCTGCCTAAATCAGCTTTCCTAGATATATAACTGGTAATTGATAATATTTCTGCAAGAGATTGGCTTGTATAAATACTGCAGCAGTGAGAGACAAATGACTATTCAGACTCAATGTCCGAGTTCTGAATTGCCACAGAGAAATAATTCTGACGCCTCTAAGGATCAAACCACCATTCCATGGGTATCAAATTCCCTGACGAGCAAAACGGCCAGACTCCCTTATACTCAAATCAAGTTTAAAACAGTTACCAATGGCCTTTTATTGTGCCAACTTAATTAACTAAAACATACAAAAGCATTCTATTTTATCGAATCTGATAAATGAATGTTTCTGTCAAATTAAATGCTTGTTGTTTATATTTCTTATATGTGTGTACTTTACATGTTAACTTCATGATTCAACTAAAAAATTTTATATGTGTGTACTTTAACATGTTAACTTCATGAAATAAAATTTTTATCATGTTAGGATACATAAAAATTGCCTGCTGTCAGCATGCTAATTACCTTTCATAATGTATCTAAAGTTTGAAATATCTGTATTGGTTTTTATGGCAAAATGTTCATGTTTTTCACTGTATATAACAGATTGTTTTGACACTATCAATGATTTGCATCATAAAAGTAATATTTTTTGCATATTGTTTGAAACAAAACAATAACAGATGGTCTATTACATGTATTAGACTCCAGCAAATCATTGAAAATTGTTAGTGAATATTTTCCTCATTTTTCCAGCAAAATGTTTATCCATTAAAGATGATTAAAATGTAGATAAGTATATGATGTGTGTGTATCATCAATTTGACTTTCTTTGATATATAATAAGAAAGAACAATGTAGTTGTATTGACATACCTTCTCGAATAATACCATCTTTGCATGAGGTTAGATGTGTATATTTTAGCAGCCTTTTTAATAGTGGTCGCTTAAAATGGCCATTTTAGAAGTCAGGATCATTTTTTTCCGTTTGATAGATAAAGCGTAACATATGTAAAATATACATGGATACCACTTATGCTACAAAATGCCTTGAGCATCCGAGTATCAGCGGGCAATATTTTTCACTAAGTCTATCAGCGGGCAATATTTTTCACTAAGTCAGTCCAGGACTCAGGGTTATAAAACTTTTTTTATCCTATGTGATACAACATTTTAAAGCTCCACGCCTCCAGATGAGTCAAAATATTTCAAGAATATCAATATTGAGAAAAATGTACTAAAATTTATAGAAAGGTAAAAACATTCAAGATCCAAGTTACATTATACATGTACATGTTGTATGCGGTTAAAGACTGATTTTGCAGTATTTTGTTACCATATTTCTACTGTGTTACTAAAGTAAGGGCTGTTTTGCATATGTCCCGTCCATAACTTTGTCATTTATCAAAGTAAAGGAATTTGAAATAACTTGGCACAAATGTTTGTTATAATAAGATGATGTGTCATGTGCATTAACCAGACCCCTACCTCCAGGGTCAGGGTCGTACTTGCTCATTCAAGGTCAACAATGTCTATTTGAGAGTATATGTTGTGTCCGGTCCATAACTTTCTTATCTGTGAAGGGATTTTGTAAATACTTGCCACAATTGTTCACATTAATAAGACGATTTGTCATGCACAACAACCTGTCACCTATCTCCAAGGTCAAGGTCACACTAAGAGGTCAAAGATTAATATAGTCTGTCACAGGGTATTTTTTGTGTCCTGTCCATAATTTTTTTTATAGGTCAAAGGATACTGTAGATGCTTGCCACAAATAGTCACTATAATAAGACGTTGTGTCATGCGCAACACTTGCATCCCTTCCTCCAAGTTCAAGGTCCGCTTAGAGGTCAAAAGTTGACATAGTCTGTTTAAGGGTATATTTTGTGTCTGATCCATAACTTTTGTATAGGTAAAAGAATTTTGTAAATACTTTCCAAAAACAGTCACTATAATAAGACGCTGTCATCCCTACCTCCAAGCTCAAGGTCACACTTAGTGGTCAAAAGCTAACATAGTCTGTTTTAGGGTATATTTTGTGTTCGATCTAGAACTTCTTTGGGAATAATCAAGGGGAATAATTCTTGAAATATTCATGCAAAAGTTATGAATCTAGTCACACATGGACTCGGACCGGTGAATTTTCGTACTATTTGTTCTGTAGTAAATCAGTCAAATTTGAGGCTTAATTCTGGATTCCACTGTTCTTGATGAATTATATACTGTCTTCAACTTTAAACATTAACACTATCTAAGTCCAATGAGGCCCAAAATATAAAAGGTTAGCCATCTACTTTTTCAGAAATCTTCATTCTGTTGTAACACTGTTTAAATTCACCTCTTTAAAAACTCCTGACAGCTGGTGGGTAGTACATCTTTAATCCTTCCACCAACAAATGAGTTCCTGGAGAATACACAAAAAATAACTTTTAAAGTCATCATATAACACACAAAAACTACACACATGCAATAAATACACTTTGATTATGACCAATCTAACTAGAGATGACTTAAACTGGGCCATTTCAAAATTTTAAAGAAATACTTTCTAGATGATAGATGAAGATAATACTTAACAATCAAACAGTTCTCAAATAAGTTACAAAAGCAAATGGAGATAATTCGGCAAAAGATGAGCTTAGGTGTTATAATTCTTATCACAAATGACAAAGGTGTTGTTAACAAAGTTGGTCTTTAATTTCAAAAGAAAGAGCAAGTTACAGAAAAAAAAAATAAAAAAAATTCTAAGTTAAATGGGAGATTGATTGAAAAATATTGACACTTCAGTTATGAACCTTGTCATATTATTATTATATGGTACATTGTATTTGATATGATAGATTAAAGTAGATCCTTGAGGAAAAATAAAGAAGTTAGAGCAAAAAAATAACAAATTTTGTCAAAAAAAATCCTAGTTCAAGGGGAATAATTCTTGACATATTCATGCAAAAGTTATGAATCTAGTCACCCATGGACTCGGACCGGTGAATTTTCGTACTATTTGTTCTGTCGTAAATCAGTCAAATTTGTTGCTTAATTCTGGATTCCGCTGTTCTTGATGAATTATATACTGTCTTCAACTTTAAACATTAACACTATCTAAGTCCAATGAGGCCCAAAATATAATAGGTTAGCCATCTACTTTTTTCAGAAATCTTCATTCTGTTGTAACACTGTTAAAATTCACCTCTTAAAAAACTCTTGACAGCTGGTGGGTAGTACATCTTTAATCCTTCCACCAACAAATGAGTTCCTGGAGAATACACAAAAAATAACTTTTAAAGTCATCATATAACACACAAAAACTACACACATGCAATAAATACACTTTAATTATGACCAATCTAACTAGAGATGACTTAAACTGGGCCATTTCAAAATTTTTAAGAAATACTTTCTAGATGATAGATGAAGATAATACTTAACAATCAAACAGTTCTCAAATTAGTTACAAAAGCAAATAGGGAAAATTCTGGAAAAGAGGAGCTAAGGTGTTATAATTCTTATCACAAATGACAAAGGTGTTGTTAACAAAGTTGGTATTAAATTTCAAAAGAAAGAGCAGTTATAGAAAAAAAGAAAAGAAAATTCTAAGTTAAATGAGAAGATTATTTGAAAAATATTGACATTAGAGTTATGAACTTTGTCATATTATTATTATATGGTACATTTTATTTGATATGATAGTTTAAAGTAGATCCTTGAGGAAAAATAAAGAAGTTAGACCAAAAAAGTAACAAATTTTGTCAAAAAAAATCCTAGTTCAAGGGAAATAATTCTTGAAATATTCATGCAAAAGTTATGAATCTAGTCACCGATGGACTCGGACCGGTGAATTTTCGTACTATTTGTTCTGTAGTAAATCAGTCAAATTTGAGGCTTAATTCTGGATTCCACTGTTCTTGATGAATTATATACTGTCTTCAACTTTAAACATTAACACTATCTAAGTCCAATGAGGCCCAAAATATAATAGGTTAGCCATCTACTTTTTTCAGAAATCTTCATTCTGTTGTAACACTGTTTAAATTCACCTCTTTAAAAACTCCTGACAGCTGGTGGGTAGTACATCTTTAATCCTTCCACCAACAAATGAGTTCCTGGAGAATACACAAAAAATAACTTTTAAAGTCATCATATAACACACAAAAACTACACACATGCAATAAATACACTTTAATTATGACCAATCTAACTAGAGATGACTTAAACTGGGCCATTTCAAAATTTTAAAGAAATACTTTCTAGATGATAGATGAAGATAATACTTAACAATCAAACAGTTCTCAAATAAGTTACAAAAGCAAATAGAGATAATTCTGGAAAAGAGGAGCTTAGGTGTTATAATTCTTAATACAAATGACAAAGGTGTTGTTAACAAAGTTGGTCTTAAATTTCAAAAGAAAGAGCAAGTTACAGAAAAAAAGAAAAGAAAATTCTAAGTTAAATGGTAGATTAATTGAAAAATATTGACACTACAGTTATGAACCTTGTCATATTATTATTATATGGTACATTGTATTTGATATGATAGTTTAAAGTAGATCCTTGAGAAAAAATAAGGAAGTTAGAGCAAAAAAATAACAAATTTTGTCAAAAAAATTCTCCTAGTTCAAGGGGAATAATTCTAGAAACATTCATGCAAAAGTTATGAATCTAGTCACACATGGACTCGGACCGGTGAATTTTCGTACTATTTGTTCTGTAGTAAATCAGTCAAATTTTTGACCTAATTCTGGATTCCACTATTCTTGATGAATTATATACTGTCTTCAACTTTAAACATTAACACTATCTAAGTCCAATGACGCCCAAAATATAATAGGTTAGCCATCTACTTTTTTCAGAAATCTTCATTCTGTTGTAACACTGTTTAAATTCACCTCTTAAAAAACTCTTGACAGCTGGTTGGTAGTACATCTTTAATCCTTCCACCAACAAATGAGTTCCTGGAGAATACACAAAAAATAACTTTTAAAGTCATCTTATAACACACAAAAACTACACACATGCAATAAATACACTTTGATTATGACCAATCTAACTAGAGATGACTTAAACTGGGCCATTTCAAAATTTTAAAGAAATACTTTCTAGATGATAGATGAAGATAATACTTAACAATCAAACAGTTCTCAAATAAGTTACAAAAGCAAATGGAGATAATTCTGGAAAAGAGGAGCTTAGGTGTTATAATTCTTATCACAAATGACAAAGGTGTTGTTAACAAAGTTGGTCTTTAATTTCAAAAGAAAGAGCAAGTTACAGAAAAAAAAAAAAAAAAATTCTAAGTTAAATGGGAGATTGATTGAAAAAATATTGACATTAGTTTATGAACCTTGTCATATTATTATTATATGGTACATTGTATTTGATATGATAGATTAAAGTAGATCCTTGAGGAAAAAAATAAAGAAGTTAGAGCAAAAAAAAATAAAAAAATTTTCAAAAAAAAAATCCTAGTTCAAGGGGAATAATTTTATGACATATTCATGCAAAGTTAGGAAAAATGAATCTAGTCACACATGGACTCGGACCGGTGAATTTTCGTACTATTTGTTCTGTAGTAAATCAGTCAAATTTGAGACTTAATTCTGGATTCCACTGTTCTTGGTGAATATTATATACTGTCTTCAACTTTAAACATTAACACTATCTAAGTCCAATGAGGCCCAAAATATAATAGGTTAGCCATCTACTTTTTTCAGAAATCTTCATTCTGTTGTAACACTGTTAAAATTCACCTCTTAAAAAACTCTTGACAGCTGGTGGGTAGTACATCTTTAATCCTTCCACCAACAAATGAGTTCCTGGAGAATACACAAAAAATAACTTTTAAAGTCATCATATAACACACAAAAACTACACACATGCAATAAATACACTTTGATTATGACCAATCTAACTAGAGATGACTTAAACTGGGCCATTTCAAAATTTTAAAGAAATACTTTCTAGATGATAGATGAAGATAATACTTAACAATCAAACAGTTCTCAAATAAGTTACAAAAGCAAATAGAGATAATTCTGGAAAAGAGGAGCTTAGGTGTTATAATTCTTATCACAAATGACAAAGGTGTTGTTAACAAAGTTAATATTAAATTTCAAAAGAAAGAGCAGTTACAGAAAAAAGAAAAGAAAATTCTAAGTTAAATGAGAAGATTATTTTAAAAATATGGACACTAGAGTTATGAACCTTGTCATATTATTATTATATGGTACATTATATTTGATATGATAGTTTAAAGTAGATCCTTGAGGAAAAATAAAGAAGTTAGACCAAAAAAGTAACAAATTTTGTCAAAAAAAATCCTAGTTCAAGGGAAATAATTCTTGAAATATTCATGCAAAAGTTATGAATCTAGTCACCGATGGACTCGGACCGGTGAATTTTCGTACTATTTGTTCTGTAGTAAATCAGTCAAATTTGAGGCTTAATTCTGGATTCCACTGTTCTTGATGAATTATATACTGTCTTCAACTTTAAACATTAACACTATCTAAGTCCAATGAGGCCCAAAATATAATAGGTTAGCCATCTACTTTTTTTCAGAAATCTTCATTCTGTTGTAACACTGTTTAAATTCACCTCTTAAAAAACTCTTGACAGCTGGTGGGTAGTACATCTTTAATCCTTCCACCAACAAATGAGTTCCTGGAGAATACACAAAAAATAACTTTTAAAGTCATCATATAACACACAAAAACTACACACATGCAATAAATACACTTTGAATTATGACCAATCTAACTAGAGATGAATTAAACTGGGCCATTTTCAAAATTTTAAAGAAATACTTTCTAGATGATAGATGAAGATAATACTTAACAATCAAAACAGTTCTCAAATAAGTTACAAAAGCAAATAGAGATAATTCCTGGAAAAGAGGAGCTTAGGTGTTATAATTCTTATCACAAATGACAAAGGTGTTGTTAACAAAGTTGGTCTTAAATTTCAAAAGAAAGAGCAGTTACAGAAAAAAAAGAAAAGAAAATTCTAAGTTAAATGAGAAGATTATTTGAAAAATATTTGACACTAGAGTTATGAACCTTGTCATATTATTATTATATGGTACATTGTATTTGATATGATAGTTTAAAGTAGATCCTTGAGGAAAAATAAAGAAGTTAGAGCAAAAAAATAACAAATTTTGTCAAAAAAAATCTAGTTCAAGGGAAATAATTCTTGAAATATTCATGCAAAAGTTATGAATCTAGTCACACATGGACTCGGACCGGTGAATTTTCATACTATTTGTTCTGTAGTAAATCAGTCAAATTTGAGGCTTAATTCTGGATTCCACTGTTCTTGATGAATTATATACTGTCTTCAACTTTAAAACATTAACACTATCTAAGTCCAATGAGGCCCAAAATATTATAGGTTAGCCATCTACTTTTTTCAGAAATCTTCATTCTGTTGTAACACTGTTTAAATTCACCTCTTAAAAACTCTTGACAGCTGGTGGGTAGTACATCTTTAATCCTTCCACCAACAAATGAGTTCCTGGAGAATACACAAAAAATAACTTTTAAAGTCATCATATAACACACAAAAACTTCACACATGCAATAATACACTTTGATTATGAACAATCTAACTAGAGATGACTTAAACTGGGCCATTTCAAAATTTTAAAGAAATACTTTCTAGATGATAGATGAAGATAATACTTAACAATCAAACAGTTCTCAAATAAGTTACAAAAGCAAATAGAGATAATTCTGGAAAAGAGGAGCTTAGGTGTTATAATTCTTATCACAAATGACAAAGGTGTTGTTAACAAAGTTGGTCTTAAATTTCAAAAGAAAGAGCAGTTACAGAAAAAAGAAAAGAAAATTCTAAGTTAAATGAGAAGATTATTTGAAAAATATTGACACTAGAGTTATGAACCTTGTCATATTATTATTATATGGTACATTGTATTTGATATGATAGTTTAAAGTAGCTCCTTGAGGAAAAATAAAGAAGTTAGAGCAAAAAAGTAACAAATTTTTATCAAAAAAAAATCCTAGTTCAAGGGAAATAATTCTTGAAATATTCATGCAAAAGTTATGAATCTAGTCACCCATGGACTCGGACCGGTGAATTTTCGTACTATTTGTTCTGTAGTAAATCAGTCAAATTTGAGGCTTAATTCTGGATTCCACTGTTCTTGATGAATTATATACTGTCTTCAACTTTAAACATTAACACTATCTAAGTCCAATGAGGCCCAAAATATAATAGGTTAGCCATCTACTTTTTTCATTAATCTTCATTCTGTTGTAACACTGTTTAAATTCACCTCTTAAAAAACTCCTGACAGCTGGTGGGTAGTACATCTTTAATCCTTCCACCAACAAATGAGTTCCTGGAGAATACACAAAAAATAACTTTTAAAGTCATCATATAACACACAAAAACTACACACATGCAATAAAAACACTTTAATTATGACCAATCTAACTAGAGATGACTTAAACTGGGCCATTTCAAAATTTCAAGGACTACTTTCTAGATGATAGATGAAGATAATACTTAACAATCAAACAGTTCTCAAATAAGTTACAAAAGCAAATAGAGATAATTCTGGAAAAGAGGAGCTTAGGTGTTATAATTCTTATCACAAATGACAAAGGTGTTGTTAACAAAGTTGGTCTTAAATTTCAAAAGAAAGAGCAGTTACAGAAAAAAAAGGAAAGAAAATTCTAAGTTAAATGAGAAGATTATTTGAAAAATATTGACACTAGAGTTATGAACCTTGTCATATTATTATTATATGGTACATTGTATTTGATATGATAGTTTAAAGTAGATCCTTGAGGAAAAATAAAGAAGTTAGAGCAAAAAAGTAACAAATTTTGTCAAAAAAAATCCTAGTTCAAGGGAAATAATTCTTGAAATATTCATGCAAAAGTTATGAATCTAGTCACCCATGGACTCGGACCGGTGTATTTTCGTACTATTTTTTCTGTAGTAAATCAGTCAAATTTGAGGCTTAATTCTGGATTCCACTGTTCTTGATGAATTATATACTGTCTTCAACTTTAAACATTAACACTATCTAAGTCCAATGAGGCCCAAAATATAATAGGTTAGCCATCTACTTTTTTCAGAAATCTTCATTCTGTTGTAACACTGTTTAAATTCACCTCTTAAAAAACTCCTGACAGCTGGTGGGTAGTACATCTTTAATCCTTCCACCAACAAATGAGTTCCTGGAGAATACACAAAAAATAACTTTTAAAGTCATCATATAACACACAAAAACTACACACATGCAATAAAAACACTTTAATTATGACCAATCTAACTAGAGATGACTTAAACTGGGCCATTTCAAAATTTCAAGGACTACTTTCTAGATGATAGATGAAGATAATACTTAACAATCAAACAGTTCTCAAATAAGTTACAAAAGCAAATAGAGATAATTCTGGAAAAGAGGAGCTTAGGTGTTATAATTCTTATCACAAATGACAAAGGTGTTGTTAACAAAGTTGGTCTTAAATTTCAAAAGAAAGAGCAAGTTACAGAAAAAAAAGGAAAGAAAATTCTAAGTTAAATGGGAGATTAATTGAAAAATATTGACACTTCAGTTATGAACCTTGTCATATTATTATTATATGGTACATTGTATTTGATATGATAGTTTAAAGTAGATCCTTGAGGAAAAATAAAGAAGTTAGAGCAAAAAAATAACAAATTTTGTCAAAAAAAATCCTAGTTCAAGGGGAATAATTCTTGAAATATTCATGCAAAAGTTATGAATCTAGTCACACATGGACTCGGACCGGTGAATTTTCGTACTATTTGTTCTGTAGTAAATCAGTCAAATTTGAGGCTTAATTCTGGATTCCACTGTTCTTGATGAATTATATACTGTCTTCAACTTTAAACATTAACACTATCTAAGTCCAATGAGGCCCAAAATATAATAGGTTAGCCATCTACTTTTTTCAGAAATCTTCATTCTGTTGTAACACTGTTTAAATTCACCTCTTAAAAAACTCCTGACAGCTGGTGGGTAGTACATCTTTAATCCTTCCACCAACAAATGAGTTCCTGGAGAATACACAAAAAATAACTTTTAAAGTCATCATATAACACACAAAAACTACACACATGCAATAAATACACTTTAATTATGACCAATCTAACTAGAGATGACTTAAACTGGGCCATTTCAAAATTTTAAAGAAATACTTTCTAGATGATAGATGAAGATAATACTTAACAATCAAACAGCTCTCAAATAAGTTACAAAAGCAAATAGAGATAATTCTGGAAAAGAGGAGCTTAGGTGTTATATTTCTTATCACAAATGACAAAGGTGTTGTTAACAAAGTTGGTCTTAAATTTCAAAAGAAAGAGCAAGTTACAGAAAAAAAGAAAAGAAAATTCTAAGTTAAATGGGAGATTAATTGAAAAATATTGACACTACAGTTATGAACCTTGTCTATTTGTTCTGTAGTAAATCAGTCAAATTTGAGGCTTAATTCTGGATTCCACTGTTCTTGATGAATTATTTACTGTCTTCAACTTTAAACATTAACACTATCTAAGTCCAATGAGGCCCAAAATATAATAGGTTAGCCATCTACTTTTTTCAGTAATCTTCATTCTGTTGTAACACTGTTTAAATTCACCTCTTAAAAAACTCCTGACAGCTGGTGGGTAGTACATCTTTAATCCTTCCACCAACAAATGAGTTCCTGGAGAATACACAAAAAATAACTTTTAAAGTCATCATATAACACACAAAAACTACACACATGCAATAAATACACTTTAATTATGACCAATCTAACTAGAGATGACTTAAACTGGGCCATTTCAAAATTTTAAAGAAATACTTTCTAGATGATAGATGAAGATAATACTTAACAATCAAACAGTTCTCAAATAAGTTACAAAAGCAAATAGAGATAATTCTGGAAAAGAGGAGCTTAGGTGTTATAATTCTTATCACAAATGACAAAGGTGTTGTTAACAAAGTTGGTCTTAAATTTCAAAAGAAAGAGCAAGTTACAGAAAAAAAGAAAAGAAAATTCTAAGTTAAATGGGAGATTAATTGAAAAATATTGACACTACAGTTATGAACCTTGTCATATTATTATTTTATGGTACATTGTATTTGATATGATAGTTTAAAGTAGATCCTTGAGGAAAAATAAGGAAGTTAGAGCAAAAAAATAACAAATTTTGTCTCCTAGTTCAAGGGGAATAATTCTTGAAATATTCATGCAAAAGTTATGAATCTAGTCACACATGGACTCGGACCGGTGAATTTTCGTACTATTTGTTCTGTAGTAAATCAGTCAAATTTGAGACTTAATTCTGGATTCCACTGTTCTTGATGAATATTATATACTGTCTTCAACTTTAAACATTAACACTATCTAAGTCCAATGAAGCCCAAAATATAATAGGTTAGCCATCTACTTTTTTCATTAATCTTCATTCTGTTGTAACACTGTTTAAATTCACCTCTTAAAAAACTCCTGACAGCTGGTGGGTAGTACATCTTTAATCCTTCCACCAACAAATGAGTTCCTGGAGAATACACAAAAAATAACTTTTAAAGTCATCATATAACACACAAAAACTACACACATGCAATAAAACACTTTAATTATGACCAATCTAACTAGAGATGACTTAAACTGGGCCATTTCAAAATTTCAAGGACTGCTTTCTAGACTACAATGGGTTCGGTCTAATTCCATACGTACCGGGTTGAGTGATATAATAAGTAAAAAATATAAAAGAGTTGATGTTGATAAAATGTAGAAGTAATTGTAAAAAAAAATTACATTAATTTTAAATTCAAGGGAGGTATAATTCTGAAAAATTGTGTGATAGAGTTATGAATCTTGTCATACATCATGTCGGTGGTGATAAGGAATATATATTTGGTGTTTGAAGTAAATGTAGATTTTTGGAAATAAAGAAGAGCACCAAACATGTAACCAATAAAGCTCCAAATGTGTAACCACTGAACCTTCAAGCACGTAACCACTAGAGCGAGAAAAACGTAACCACTAGAACCCTAACATGTTAACACCAGAACTCCAAGCATGTAATCACAAGAGCACTATGAATGTTTATTCAAGTGTGTAACCTCTAGTGCATCAAGCGTGTAACCACTAGAGCATCAAACATGTTACCACTAGAGCACCAAGCATGTTACCACTAGAGCACCAAGCATGTTACCACTAGAGCACCAAGCATGTTACCACTAGAGCACCAAACATGTTACCACTAGAGCACCAAGCATGTTACCACTAGAGCACCAAGCATGTAACCACTAGAGCATCAAACATGTTACCACTAGAGCACCAAGCATGTTACCACTAGAGCACCAAACATGTTACCACTAGAGCACCAAGCATGTTACCACTAGAGCACCAAGCATGTTACCACTAGAGCATCAAACATGTTACCACTAGAGCACCAAGCATGTTACCACTAGAGCACAAAACATGTTACCACTACAGCACCAAGCATGTTACCACTAGAGCACCAAACATGTTACCACTAGAGCACCAAGCATGTTGCCACTAGAGCACCAAGCATGTTACCACTAGAGCACCAAACATGTTACCACTAGAGCACCAAGCATGTTATCACTAGAGCACCAAACATTTTATCACTAGAGCACCAAACATGTTACTACTAGAGCACCAAGCATGTTACCACTAGAGCACCAAACATGTTACCACTAGAGCACCAAGCATGTTATCACTAGAGCACCAAACATGTTATCACTAGAGCACCAAGCATGTTATCACTAGAGCACCAAACATGTTATCACTAGAGCACCAAGCATGTTATCACTAGAGCACCAAACATGTTATCACTAGAGCACCAAGCATGTTACTACTAGAGCACCAAGCATGTTATCACTAGAGCACCAAACATGTTATCACTAGAGCACCAAGCATGTTACTACTAGAGCACCAAACATGTTACTACTAGAGCATCAAACATGTTACCACTAGAGCTATAAGCATAAAACCACTGGAACACCAAGAATGTAACCACTTAATCTTAACCACGGTATATATTCCGTACATACTACATTATTCCCTTCGGGCTCCGTTCCCTGCGGGCCGGAGCCCGCAGGGTATTGGTACGCGTTTAATTTTTGATGAATGGAGGAGCACGTAACCTGTTTTCGGTACATGGAGGAGCATGTGATCTATTAACCGTTTTCGAAAACCTAGCTAAAGACCGTTTTCCGGTACGTTACCGTTTTAGCTCTGGGGAATTACACCAAATGAAGTACATAACACAGTTACGAGATATGTCTATTTTTCTATCATTATTTAACCGTATTAGGTGAAAAAAAATTATGGTTTTAAAAATTATCAATATTCGTTTTATATCTATTGCAAATTATTAAAAAGAAATTGTTTATAATGAAAATCAATAAAATTCAAACAGACGGCACGCGTAGTGGAATCTTCCATAATGAATAAGGTTATTTTCTGAGTAAACTTGTGTATTTACTTTATTTTTGTATGAATTATTCATACAATGATATTTAATTATTTTCTTATAAAGAAATAACTGTTTTATTTTAGTTTAATTTAAAAAAAAATGCCGAAAACATTGAGTTCGCTATTACACTCCATTTAGGTAAATTCCCCAGCGGAAAACGGCGTTTATCTAGGTTTTCGAATTCGTGAAATTCACGAGAACATAAAACTATTACGTATTATTTCCAATTTTTTATAATTATTTTACCGTTTAAGGTGGAAAATCTTGAATGATGTGTTTGAAAAAATTATTATCAATGTTTCTTTGATATCTATCTCAAATTTTACAAACAATAAATTGTTTATAGTGAAAATCTACAAAATCAAAATATTCGAAGTGGCATCTGCCATAATAAATAGAGATATTTTTCTGCGTAAACTTGTGTGTTATCTTTATTTTTGCACGGAATTGTTCATACAATGGTATTTAATCATTTTCTTAAAAAGAAATACCGTAATTGTTTTATGTTCAACATTATCTCCGGTCTCCGGTTTTCAACGGTCACCAGTCTCCATAGACCTTCTTCTATTGATCAACTATTTTCAACTATATTCCTGATACAAACGTTTATTTATTTTTCCACAAAAAAATGTTGAAAATAGTTAAATGAAATATTTTTATATCATTAAAAATGTTTCCCGCCGGAAACCATTTAACTTGTCTAGATAATGTAGTATGTACGGAATATATATCATGTTAACACTACAGCATCAAGCTTGTAACTTCTAGAGCGTAAAACATGTAACCACCGGAGCTCAAAGAGGTCACCACTAGAACACCAAGCATGTTACTACTAGATCATCAAGCGTCTAAACCCTAGAGTGCAAAGTGAGTAACCACTATAGCGTCTGGTGTGAACCAACTAGAACTCAAAGCATGTATCCATTAGAACACCATGCTATCACCAATTGTCTTCAACTCCAAGCATGTAACCACAAGAGCAGCCAGCTTGTAACCACAAAGGTTCCAAGTGTGTGACCACAAGCAAAAACCTACTAGAGCACCAAGCGTGTAACCACTAAAGCACCAAGCGTGTAACACTAGATTACCAAGCATGTAACCACAAGAGCGCCGAGGATGTAACCAATAGAGAACCAAGCCTGTCAACACCAGAGTACTATGCATGTTACCACAAGAGAACCAAACATCTCACCATTAGAGCTCCAAGCCGTGTAACCATTAGGGTACCCAGAATGTTACCACTAGAACACCAAGCATCTTACCGCTAGAGCACCAAGCATGTAACCACGACAGTGCCTGGCATGTGACCATTTCAGTGCCAAGCATGTAACTACTTGAGTGCCAAGCATGTTACTACTAGAGCACTAAGCTTGCAACCACTTGAGAAATAAGCGTCTTTCCTCAAATTTCTTATTTGTACATTAACAAAATAAGTTGGCTCGGAGCTACATACCGTCATGGCTCCATGTTGGTTGCCAAAATGTAACAGGTTGAGAAAGATGTGCAGTCTGACGGGGGCACAAACATGGGATGCTCTGAAAATCATTATGCAGCTCTACCAACTGAGCTATCAGGCATTCGGCATAAGTTTTCTCTTATTTATTGAACAGTTTATACTGTGATATTATGTCATTTTTTATGGGTACAGAGAACACTTCACAGATATATGCCATCACGGCCCCACATTTTGCACCAAATATCACAGGGAGAGAAAATAGTGCAGTGTGGCCGGATTTTGAACCCTGGACCCTCAGAGGCTGCACAGACCGTGCATGATATGCTTTCCTCCAGTGTTACAACTATGCCAGGGTAGGGATTTAGGCTGGCCCACCTAAGACAGCTAAACTGCTCAACCATGTGTAGACAAATTTCATATTAAAGACACATTATGCCACAGAAATTTGTTTTTCATTCTTCAAAATTACAAAAACGTTAAAATAATATCACCTCAAGAAAGCAGGTACGAATTTGAAATAATTTGTCACAAAAGTAGTAAAATCTAAACAAAGTATTTTGACTTCCATAAAAGTACTTTAATTATCCCTATTACTACTATCTTAAAAAAAAGAGAGAGAAAAAACAAACAAACAAAAAAAAAACAAAAAAAAAACAGAAGCAAAAGATATGGTTCGGGTAATTGGCCAATGATTAACATTTTGGTAAATATACCAGGACAGCAAACTTTAAAAAGATTTTGGAAAATGAAAATAAAAGCATTTATTGGGCAAAAATCGCACAAAGTGCCTTTAATATGACATCCTGGGGAATAGAAGTTATTAACATACAGAAAATAAAACAATAATTGATCATGACCTTCAATAGATACATCATTTGTTTACAATATGATTAACAAGACCAACAAGGAAAGGCTGCATGACTTCAATGATCCTTAAAGTTGTCTCTTCAGTATTATCATTCTTATTTTTCAAAAGAAATTCTTGTAAAGATATGGTAATTTGTTTGTTATTATATTTACTTTCCATATACACGCAGAAATGTATCATAAAAAGTAAACAGAAGTTCACGAAAAGAAACCCAATTATTAAATGCTATTAATTATCATTTAGTATTTCAATAATGTAGAAATATATCAGATTTACACATGTATATATAAATCTGTATAGTACTAGGATTAATTAAAAAATAATGATTAAGGACCCAAAGCGACCAAAACAAGGTCTAAATGGATTGAAAAACTAGTTCGCAAAGTCACGCCCTAATCGAAATACTTCCATTTTTGGTTATACACATAAAGTCACGTGTTTCCGGAGGCTGGGCTAAAGCACGTATGCATGATTGTTATTGAAAAATTGGTTCGCAAAAATCGAATCGCTAAAACAATATTATACACATATTAAAGTCACGTGTTTCCGGAGGCTGAGCAAAATCACGTATGCATGATTGTCTTTGAAAAAATACTTCGCAAATTAACGCCCTTATCGAATCGCTTAAACAATACTTTTCATTTGTGGTTACACATACAAAGTCACGTGTTTCCGGAGGATGGGCTTAAGCACGTTTGCATGATTGTCTTAGTTGACGCGATGTTTTAGTTTCTATATATACGTGTATAACTGAACACTTTTCATCAGACGTTTTTAGTACTGTCGTGTATTGTATCTGGCATATTAGAAAGGTAGGAATTTGTATTTTCATATTAGATTTCTTACAGCATAATTTTATTGTATTGTTAGGATATTGAGACGGAATGTACGTTGATAATTTTGTTAACACAAAACGTGAAGGAAATAAATAAATAAATGGAAATGGTAAATGTTCGTGATTTAAGGGAATTTTGCTTGCAAAAATATATCTTTTCAAATTAAATAATAATTAAAATTGAAATTAAATATAAAATATAAATAAAACAAAATAAAAAAATTGTATTTTATGAAAGAGAAAGATATTGTAAGAAGATAGGCTTATGGTGCTGCAATATGGCTTTTGATTTAATGGATTTCATGTTGGCTCTTAAGATATAATCACAAAACAGAACAGAACAGTTCTGTTCTATTCTTAAGAGATAATCACACCATGCGTATATCGCTATGCTATAATGTGGTTAATAAATTCATATTGATCTGAAAATAAATGTTGATACTAGAAGGCCGTTTGATATTTACATAAAATATTGTTTATATCCAATATGTATGCGCGCAGAATTAAAGTTATGCTTAAATAATGCTATCAATTCATTTCAAAACTTTATTGTCCGAGTCACAGTTTTCATGTGAACATAAACAATCGTCAAGGAGTAGTAGACATTAAAAACAATATAAATTTGTCAAAATACTTTTTACAAAACTAATGATCTAAGTGATGAGGGAAAGTGACCTATATATTTTTATGTTATTGAAAATAAATAGTGCAGGATTTTAAAGTGAGTCAGTTGTCGATGTTTCTAAGTTATATACTAGTAACTCATCTGTGTTTTGAAGAAAAGAAAGTGACACTTAATAGGTACGTGTTCATATCAGAAATTGCTTATTAAACTAAAAATATGTATTTTAATAGTAAGTTTTTAATGGTATGTATACATAGCTTTCATTGTTGTTGAGGCAAATGTCGAATTGGCGTTTGTAATTTATTTTTTAACAATCTCTCAGCACACATTTTGTTCAGAATATAATAATTTATTGGTTTTTAATACGGGCTCTCGATTTCTCATAAGCATGTTTAGATTTTTTTTCTGAGAAACACTGATAATACATAAATGGCAAGTAACTGCAATAAATTGGTAAATAAGGTGATTCAAAAGTAGATTCATTTGGTGGCCGTAGTCAAACAAGGTTTTAATGTAATAGCAAACTGTGATATTGAAGAAATTATCAGCGTGTGATTCCTTTACATTTTATGAACAGTAGGCCTAAATATGTATCCAGAAGGTTCTTCATTTTATGAGCAATTCGGCATGACTGTAAAAATATTTTGTCTGAAAGGAAAAAAGAGGATTTTTTAAAAGATGAATAATGCTTTAAATCTTTGAATTTCATTTAAATGCCATGACAAAACGTCATTTTATGAATAGTTAAAAATAAGATATGATCGAACGGATGAAACTGTATGTTAATAAAAATATGTAAAAACGTCTGGCTAAAATTTACCCAATACAAAACACTTTATTCAGCTTTAAATTATTGGTAAAAACATCGTTTTCCGACCTTTTAGAGCCAAACGTACTAAAGAAATTATTTCTATCATTTGTTGATATTAAAATCCCACAATTTCTTCAGTTTTGGCCATCTGCTGAAATACCTTTTTAGAAATTTCATTTTGAGTATCTTTGATATCCATCTACATTTTTCAGAATAAGCTATTTTATAATATATATATATATATATATATATATATATATATATATATATATATATATATATATATATATATATATATATATATATATATAAGCTATTTTAAACTTTAGGAGGAGAACGTACGTACATATTTTTAATGCGGAGACGTAAAGAATTTGGTAGATCAATTACATTAGTATGGAGCTAACATGGATATACAATAAGACCTCTACTTATTCTATATTTGCATTATTGACGAGACATCAGATAAGAACGTGTAACGTATAGGATAAAATTACAGCAATATAGTAAATTACTAAAATGAAATTCATTTCAGGACTGTTTTCTTCTTTTAGCGATAAAAAGGTGTTTGTGAGCAACGATGACATTAAAAATCACACTTTTGGTGAGTTGATTTCAATTTTTTATCTCGTTTAACGCCTTTTAATCACTTCAAAACAGTAACTTCAGTTCCTTACTATAATGTCTAAATTTTGTTACTTTAAAACGTTTGTTACCCAGTACATGTAAGTGGAATCCCTACTTAAGACTACCCTGGAATTGAGACCATATAGTAAGAACGGAATTTTATGTTCTTTATGTCAAATGTTACATGATCCAGAATTAAAACCTCTTCGCTTTTCCACTTTTAAGGCTACCAAATTCAGTCTAAATTCTTAATTTGTTCATTATTTGACCACACTTTTGAGACCACTGATTTAAAGTTAATACATGTATACCTATAGATGTTGTTGTTTTGTTGTTATCATCTGCTTGAATGATCTTAGGCATGCCACTTCAGAATGTTTGAGATATTATATGAAATAAGGTGAGAAAGAAGATTTTAGTGTGGTTTGATACTGCTTTAAGCAAAATGATTTTGCGCAGAATTAATTTTTTATTTGATTGGTGAGTTATGTACATCATGTAATAATAAATATATCAAATCAGACCAAATAGAATTTGATATTAAATTTCTTCAGAAATATGTTTTTGTAACATTATAATTTATAACATACTTTTTTGTATTGTATTTGCAGGTTAAGATATATTGTCTATTCTCACAAATTGACTGAAATTAGTCTTTATTATAAATATGTAAAAAATGATAAGAATATTCACAATTAAGACCACCCAGCAATTAAGTTTACCACTTTGGTCAAGTCCCAATGGTGGTCTTAATTGAGGGTTTTAATTGTATTTCTTTTATAATGCTGGTATAAAAAATAAACAAATCAATCTAAAAAAAAAAAAAAAAATCAAAATAAAACAAACATAAAAATTAAACGTTTTTTCTAATATTACATGTACAAATATTTTTTTCTAGCTATTGGCATTTCTTTTGGTGTTTGTAAAAACATCCGAATCAAAGTCGCTTAGAGACATGCAGAGGGTAAAATATAAGAACAGTAAGAATACCAACTTTATTAAACGTTCAGAAAATAACAATGGGGGAGGAAATGGAGTAGTAAGATGTAATGATCACAACGAGGTAAATAAATTACAATCATGGTATGTCGTTCCTTTAAAAATAATAATATGCCATTTTCAAATGTCGTGTTTTTCACACTAAGTTTTTGGACATGTTGTGAAAGAAACAAAATAACATTATTTAGACTGACAAATGAATAAACTCCATGTCTAATATGTAAAAAAAAACATATTTAAAAAAAAAACAATGCTTTCTAGCTTAAACTTATTCTTAAATCAATGATTTCTAACTTAAACTTATTCTTAAATCGTTAAAGATAAGTATATAATTTCAGTGTCCAGCCGGGTTTGCCTGCCTATTGCCCGGCTTTGAACAGGCAAATTCCAAAGCAAATAAGAGGTGCTACCAATGTGAGTACTTAACATTTAACATATAATATTGAAAAATGAACATATTTTTCTTTGCTTCCTTTCTTTTTCTTGCCAGCGGACATATATGTCATATTAATAACATGTATGCTACAGACTTTTTCCAAAATCGTTAAGATCTGTTCTAAATGTCGAATCTGTCCATCTTTTTCAATTTATATATATACCACAGAAACGTTATTATATATTACATTTTTCTAAGCACCATTGAAACAAGTTCGAAATTGAGTAATAAATTTTATTCAAGACTTTCTTATCGGGCAAAGAATAAATTCAGAAACACGTTAAAAGACCACTATTGTCACTTTTTATGCATTTTCAATGGAAAAGATCATTGTTTTAGGCAACTGTACAGACCCGAGTCAGTGTTTCTTTCAAGATAAACAAATGAAGTGTGATTGTTGTGGCTCTGGATTCACAGGGCAATTTTGTCAAATAAGTATATACTTTTTATATACCTTGCTTAAAGTTGAAATTCTCAAAGATATAAGACATTTAAATTTCAAACATCACTCAAGCGAATACCATTAATTGATTCTTTTTTGTTTTAAACGGAAAATTAAAGAAATGTTTTAAGATTGATATACCTATCTGTTTGTCATTCGTCAATTTGTATAACATTCTCTGAACATTTTACTCTTCTTGTTTGCTTCCTAATGAGAAATGTATTCCTTTGTGAAGTTACTTATACAATAACAAACCAATGATGAAATTACTTATATACATGTTTATATCAGCCCATTTTCATGCGTAGATCAACATTTGTTTGTCTCTTTTCTATCATTAAGATATAGACGATTGCATAAATGCGGTTTGTTTAAATGGTGCTACCTGTGAGGATTCAGTGAATGACTACACCTGCCATTGTACGCCAGGTTTCACAGGAACACATTGTGAAATAGGTATTTCTATATCTTATTGTTCAGTTAACGCCTTTAATGTAATTGCTGGTAAATATTACACTGTATGTATATGTTGAAGATCTATATATATGAAACATGTCTTTTTGTTATTATCGCAGAACAGGATCTGGATTCATAGGAGAATTTTGTGAAATAAGCAAATTTTAGATTTGATATATCTTGCTTAAAGTTGAAATTTTCTGGTTTTTTTTTTAAGTTTTGACTTTTTCAAACATCCCTCAAGAGTCAAACATTGCTTAGATGTTGCTGATACAAAAATATAAGATAAAAAAAACTTGTCGAGGATTTTACAGATGCAATATTATATTCTCAAATTAATCATTTGCGAATGAACTTCATTGCAATTAATATTCATCTCATCCTTCTATGTTTTTAAAATGTTCTACGATTAATTGCTTACACCTTTTTTTTCTTCCGTCAATTTTTGTTACATGTACAATATGCCTGTTTTCTATTACAATTTTAATGTATTAAGATATAGACGATTGCACAAGTGCGAGTTGTTTAAACAATGGCACCTGTGTGGATTTAGTGAATGACTACACCTGCCAATGTACGCCAGGTTTCACAGGAACAAACTGCGGAATAGGTATTTCTAAATCTTGTTGTTCAATAAGCATCTTTTATATGATTGCTGGTAAATATAATACTGTATGTATATGTTGAAGATTATTATATGAAACATTGCTAATATGCATGTCTTTTGTAATTTTCACGAAACTTGATCTGGATGGGAGAACTTTGTGAAGTAAGTAATTTATACTTTTGAGATACTATATAGTACCTTGCTTAAACTTGAAATTCCTTAGTAAAACAAAAGACATCTTAATTATTTTAGCTTTGGCTTTTTCGAACATCTCTCAAGCGAAAACATTGCTGAATTGTTGCTGATGGAATAATTTAAGATTAAAAATTTGTCAAGTGTCAAATGAGTATACTGATATAATGTATATTTTCTAGTAAATCCTTTAAGAAACTGCAGCAAATGAACTTCAGTGCAAATTATATTCATCTCCTTCATCTATCTATTTCTAAATTTTCTATGATTAATGTTCCAATTTTTTTCTTTCGTCAATTTGTATAACATTCTCGGAACTTTTTACTCTTCTTTCTTGCTTCCTAGTGAGAAATGTATTCCTTTGTGAAGTTACTTATACAATAACAAACCAATAATGAAATTGCTGATATACATGTATATATCAGCCCATTTTCATGCGTAGTTCTATGTTTGTTATCTACATTTGTATGTCTCTTTTCTATCATTAAGATATAGACGATTGCATAAATGCGGTTTGTTTAAATGGTGCTACCTGTGAGGATTTTGTTAATGACTACACCTGCCATTGTACGCCAGGTTTCACAGGAACACATTGTGAAATAGGTATTTCTATTCTTATTGTTCAGTTAACGCCTTTAATGTAATTGCTGGTAAATATTACACTGTATGTATATGTTGAAGATCTATATATATGAAACATATGTCTTTTTGTAATTATCGCAGAACAGGATCTGGATTCATAGGAGAATTTTGTGAAATAAGTAAATTATAGTACTGATGATTTACCTTGCTTAAAGTCGAAATTTTCTCTAAAGCATTAAACATATAAATTTCTTAAAGTTTGGCTCTTTCAAACATCTTTAAAGCGAAACACTTTGCTGAAATGTCGCTGATGAAACAATTTAATTAGAGACTGCAGGGAATGAACTTCATTGCAGTTTATGTTCATCTCTTCATCCATGTTTTAAACAAGAAATAGAAGAAATATTCAGCGATTTATTGCTAACACATATTTTTTCTCTTTTGTGAATTTGTGTAACATGCACAATGCCTGTTTCCATTCATTAAGATATAGACGATTGCACAAGTGCGAGTTGTTTAAACGGTGCAACCTGTGTGGATTTAGTGAATGACCATACCTGCCAATGTACGCCAGGTTTCACAGGAACAAACTGCGGAATAGGTATTTCTAAATCTTATTGTTCAATAAGCATCTTTTATATGATTGCTGGTAAATATTATACTGTATGTATATGTTGAAGATTAATATATGAAACATTGATAATATTCATGTCTTTTGTAATTATCACGAAACTGGATCTGGATTGGAGAATTTTGTGAAATAAGTTATTTTTACTTTTGATATACCTTGTTTAAAGTTGAATTCCCTAGTAAAACAAAAGACATCTTAATCATTTTAGCTTTGGCTTTTTCAAACATCTCTCAAGCGAAAAAATTGCTTAAATGTTGCTGATGGAATAATTTAAGATGAAAAATTTGTCAAGTGTCAAATGATTATACTGATATGATGTATATTTTCTAGTAAATCCTTTAAGAAACTTCAGTGCTAATTATATTCATCTCCTTCATCTATCTATTTCTAAATTTTCTATGATTAATGTTCCAATTTTTTCTTTCGTCAATTTGTATAACATTCTCGGAACTTTTTACTCTTCTTGTTCTCTTCCTAGTGAGAAATGTATTCCTTTGTGAAGTAACTTATAAAATAACAAACCAATAATGAAATTGCTGATATACATGTATATATCAGCCCATTTTCATGCGTATTTCTATGTTAGTGATCTACATTTGTATGTCTCTTTTCTATCATTAAGATATAGACGATTGCATAAATGCGGTTTGTTTAAACGGTGCTAACTGTGAGGACTTTGTTAATGACTACACCTGCCATTGTACGCCAGGTTTCACAGGAACACATTGTGAAATAGGTATTTCTATATCTTATTGTTCAGTTAATACCTTTAATGTGATTGCTGGTAAATATTACACTGTATTTATATGTTGAAGATCTATATATGAAACATGTCTTTTTGTAATTATCGCAGAACAGGATCTGGATTCATAGGAGAATTTTATGAAATAAGTAAACTATACTTATGATATACCTTGCTTTCAGTCGAAATTTTCTCTAAAGCATCAATCATATAAATTTCTTACGCTTTGGCTCTTCAAACATCTCTTAAGCGAAAAAACTTTGCTGAAATGTTGCTGACGATACAATTTAATTAGAGACTACAGGGAATGAATTTCATTGCAATTTATGTTCATCTATTTCATCCATGTTTAAACAAGAAATTGAAGAAATATTCTGCAATGTATTGCTAACACATATTTTTTTCTTTTGTGAATTTGTGTAACATGCACAATGCCTGTTTCCATTCATTAAGATATAGACGATTGCACAATTGCGAGTTGTTTAAACGGTGCTACCTGTGTGGATTTAGTGAATGGCTACACCTGCTGTTGTGCGCCAGGCTTCACAGGAACACACTGTGAAATAGGTATTTCTAAATCTTATTGGTCAGTGAGTAAGCACCTTTGATATGATTGCTGGTAAATATTACACTGTACATAATTGTTGAAGATCTATATATACATGTATGAAGGATTTTACATATATATTCTGCACTAAATTCTTAAAGAAACTGCGGTAAATGAACTTCAAAGCAATTTATTCATCTCCTTCATCTATGTTTTAAACAGAAATGTGAAGTAATGTTCTGCCATTAATTGCTTACACATATTTTTTTTTCTTTCGTGAATTTGTGTAACATTCAGGGATCTTTTACTCTTCCTTGCTTCTTATATATACATGTGTATTGAGGAATCAGCCCAATTTCGTATACATATTTTTATATGCCTGTTCTCTATTATTAAGATATAGACGATTGCATAAATGCGGTTTGTTTAAACAATGGCACATGTGAAGATTTAGTGAACGCCCATACCTGCCAATGTACGCCAGGTTTCACAGGAACAGTCTGTGAATCAGGTATTTCTAAATCTTCTTTCTGTAAGCACATTTGAAATGATTGCTGGTACCACAAGAACTTGAAATTCTATCAATATAATAGATAATATCAAAAATATACACAGTATAGTTTATTTTAAATACTATATAGGGGTATATTTTGGATATTATCGTTAATATTGACATAATTTCAAGTTACTGTGCTGCTAAATATGTTGAAGATCTATATATGAAACACATAATATTTATGTCTTTTCGTAATTATCAAGATCGACATAATCATTTATTATTCATTTTCCAAGTAAGTAAAAGTGTTACTTTGATTTCTTTATTCACTGTGATGATGCCATTCACGTTTTATCGGTAAAAGTTGATTAAACATGGTTGTATGTTCTGTATTTCTCTTCAGTTTATAAAGATCCATGTCTACCGGGGTGGTTTTATGACAGAAATAGCTGTTATCTCTACGTCAGCACTACGTTTAACTGGCTATCGGCAGTTGTAATATGAAAATCTTTTACCTTATTACTTTATTACCTAAGCAGACCTGGAAATGATTACAATGATCAGTATTTGATTCAATTACAATTACTTTCAGATTTTACTGTAATTGATTATGATTGATTATTCCGACTTGTCTCTGTAATCAATTAAATTTCAATTACTTTATGATGGCAATTGATTAATAATTGATAACATTGAAATGTATAACTCTAAAACAAAAGTTAAACCATGTGAAATAAAGGCATCCTTTGATTCTGTTAAATCTGATAGTACATGTAATCAACATCCATCAAATTGTGAATGAATTCAAGCTGTAATTGATTAATTACAATTAATATAATCAATTTGTTGGGCAAGGTAATCAATTACATTATGTGTTACAGTGTATTTAAAAAAATCAATAATTTCGATTAACGATTACCCCAGATTTGTTAAGGCTATGCAATATTTCTACAAATTCTATATAAATCTCTGACAACAATGTACCTCGGATTTTTAATTTAACAAGTAAAAATTGAATCGTACTGGGTTGATTTAAGACGAATACAGATGTCTAAACCGTATCAAAATGTTGAAATTCATTGAGAATTAAGGTTGAGCAAGGTTATTGGTCACGGCAGAGACATAGATTATGTCTCTGGTCACGGTCAGACCCGAGTGTCTGAGAATAACTGCAAATTTTACATGTCTTGTCTTTAAAGAACTATCAAATATTTTTCGAAATATAAGAAAATAAACGTATGAGGATTGGTGGCCTAGTGGTTAAGGTGTCTGCCTCTCAAACCAGGGAACATAGGTTCGAGCCCTAAATGGGCCATGACCATTTTTCTTCATATGACACCAGTACTGGTTTGTTCCAGGAACTGGACTCGAAAGTGATTAATATAAGTGGAAATACTTTGTTTCGCAATCTAGCTTTAATATAAACATTTAAACTAAACACTTATC
The DNA here is from genome assembly GCF_026571515.1 of Ruditapes philippinarum. Lineage (NCBI taxonomy): Eukaryota > Metazoa > Mollusca > Bivalvia > Venerida > Veneridae > Ruditapes > Ruditapes philippinarum. Next base: position 23,022 of record NW_026860556.1, on the reverse strand, counting down.
ATTGAAATTTCTGCAAATTATTGCGCGGAGTTAGTTTTAAATTAATGATATATTCTTTCATTATTTAACAGTCTTACTGCCAGTCCCTAGACCCGAACGCCTATCTTGTCGAGATAACAGATGATGCTGAAAACACACTTGTATACACAATATCAAGTTATGCCGGTAAGTGACTGACATTGAACATACTCTCCTAATATCTAACATACATCAAGTCTCATATTTTGTATGTAATGGACTTGATCATGACTTACTTAGTAAATAAATACAGTTTTCAATAAATAAATCAAAACGACAAAAAGTAACCACTACCAATGTAAAACCTGGACACATGACGAGCAGATGTACTGCCCTTGTCCAGCAAGCATTCTTATATAAAAAAGCTTTTGGACAAATGTCAAATAACGTACGCTCAAAAGTTGTTTAAATAAGTTAATGTACATTCATTTCATTTGTAAGCACTTGCTTTTACATGTACTTGAAACAGGGTCTTTCAAAATATTATTTGAAATATATTTGAAAGACCCTGCTTGAAATCAGAATTTCTATATTTTCTTATAATTTTACAGATGTTTGGATTGGTTTATCAGACAGTGACTCAGAAGGAAATTTTTATTGGGAATATTCTGGGGACAACTTAATATTTACGCCAGGCATTTTATACTTTAGTGGAAGCGATAGTAGAGACTGTGTTTTTATGCACGGTACACACTGGGATGTGGGCTATTGTTCAAATAACCGACCTATAGTATGCGAAATGCCAGAGCAGGTAATCATACATTGCACATGACACGTATTTGCTGTATCCTGGATTTTTGTTCTTGCGAAAATAGTTCAAATTTAACATGTATTTGCATTTCTAATGATATGCATCTATATGTGTAATTATAATAAGCATAATAGACACTTTTCACATAGTTATTACCTCCCCTGACCACCATTCCATGATTACGTGCTTAAGATGAGATAGAAATCTCTGATAATTGTAAAATCTTTTACATGATGATGCTAAAATAGTATTTTAAATATCGGGATCTATCTTTTTCTTTTCAATAGTTTTCAGTTTATAAGTGATTAAACACACATATTTTAAGTGTATTATACTGTATATGTTCTTCACAAAATGTCGCAAATGATTTCAGTATGTTGTTCTATTTCAGTAAAACGTGGAAACACAATGGGGCCAAGTCAATGGATGACTACTGAATTACATTTCATAACCTTTGTTTTCTTATTTCGTTAAAATTAATAATTACAACACACTCTGTGTGAGCGGGCGCTGCGTATTTACTATTATTTTCTAAATGTTGAGGAAATCGCTCCAAAAAATTAAGAAATCTATATTTTGCTTATTTCTGGAGTCAGAAAGGTAGCAAAGAGAGTGTAATGTTTGTAAGTTATGTGCTGGATTTGAAAATGTATTGCTTTTCTTTTCTTTTCTTTTCTTTTCATGGGTTTAATTATTTTGAGGGGTTCTTGGCATGAACGTGTAGAATTTGGGGCGAATCCAATGTTCAGGAGACGAGTAGAATTTAGTTCAGGAGACGAGTAGAATTTGGGGCGAAGCCAATGTTCAGAAGACGAATGAAAAATAATATTGTTTAATTATCATATAAATTTTGTTATCATTATTTCATGTGGGAACATATAGCAAATAAATTTATGGGACAAAATTGCGTTTGTTTTATTAACTGACTTTGTCATCATTATTCCACACAGACACTTGGGGTGTGGAGCTCAAAACTCCTTTAAAATCCAGATTAAATGCATATTTGTCAATCCCAGCACATGTACTGATCATAAATATAAAAAAAAACCTTAAGGCGTTTTAAGCTCCACATCCCAAGTGTCTGTAATTTAATATGGACTTCTTTAGAAACTTCCATTGCGTTAATAATGGTTTTAGAGAATGTTAGATGTTTATTACCTGCAGAAAATAGCGTTAAATGTAAAATAATATGCAATAAAAGTAGCAAAATATAAACAAAATAGTATTTTGACTTCCGTACAAAATGGATGAAAAGGAAGAATACAGAGAAACCACACGTCAACACAGGATAGATACGAACAGTTTTTGTGCTCCTTTAAGCACTTAGTTGACCGTGACCACTCTGCTAACCTTGACCATTTCTTGACCACTCAACAGACCGTATCACTCATCACATTAACCTCACAGCCGATCAAAACCAACAGACCTTAAGCACGCAGCAGACATAAACAATTTAAGACACATTGACCACTCATCAGACATTAAGCACTCAGCAGACATAAACAATTTAAGACACATTGACCACTCATCAGACATTAAGCACTCAGCAGACATAAACAATTTAAGACACATTGACCACTCATCAGACATTAAGCACTTAGCAGACATAAAACAATTTTAAAGACCATAACCACGCAGCCCTTTAACCATTTAGCAGAAAAATTAACCACTAACAGATTATCCCTACTAAACAGCCCTTAATCACTAAGAAAACCCTTTAACCCATTCAGCATGCAGATATCATAAATCTAAAAAAGCCCAAAACCCAAATCAAACAGACTTTTTTAAAACCAAAAACCATTTAAAAGCTGACCTTTAAAACCACTTTTACAAAACCATAACCATTTTTCTCAACCCCCAAGGGGGCCCTATGAGTAAATAAGAATAAAAATTTCAAAATTTTTAAAATTTATATCTGCCCACTTTTCAACTCCCCAAAGACCCCAGGATTTTGTGTTGGCCCCTTTAAATCTTTTAAGATGTTTTTTAAAAAATTTTAAATATTTTACGTCCCTTTGAAGACATTTAAATCAAAAAATATAGGATTTATCAGTTGTTTTATCATGTCTGTTTTTTACTGGATATTAACACAATTTTGGTCATATCTCAGAGGTTGTGTAATATAACTGGCTTGCCTTGATAACTAACCAGTAACTAGCAATTTTTCCACATGTGTCCCAAATGATTTCTGAATCATCAGTTTGAAACAAAATGAGCCGCGTCATGACAAAACCAACATAGTGCGTTTGCGACCAGTATGGATCCAGACCAGCCTGCGCATCCGCGCAGTCTCATCAGGATCCATGCTGTTCGCTGTCAGTTTCTCTACTTGCTATAGGGTTTGTAAGCGAACAGCTTGGATCCTGATGCAGATGCGCAGGCTGGTCTGGATCCATGCTGCTCGCAAACCCATTATGTTGGTTTTGTCATGACAGGGCTCAAATTATTGACCATGTATGATAAGATTTAATATCCAAGATAATTTCAATTTGGAGAAATTATGCCTTGCAGGTGTATCTGATTAGGGTACACTAAATTACAAAACCAATCTGTGGTGGTGGGGGTAATAAAATGAACTTCAACCTTAAAGGGTGACCATTAAAAGCAAGAATTTCAGAAACCATTATAGGGGTATTACCGTAAAGGATTTATAGATGGATACAGAGTTTGTCTGATATTTTACCTTCTAGGGTGAATCTGAACCAAGCAAGTCACAACAGTGGTCTGTAAATCAAGTTTTTGAGGTGAATATTTGTGCAAAGTTTGTAGAAAATCCATCAAGGGGCATACATTTAGGATTTGTAGAGTAGACAAATTGGAAACAGGAATATGGACTAAATGACAGAGCAAAGGGATTCCATAATATAAAAAAACAACAAAAAAACATTTATATAGTAGAGGTATAACAATCAGTGACAACTACAAATGAATCAGTTGGTGGTAATCATGTTTTACTGACCAAGAAGATAATTTATATCAGCCTATTTTCTAGTATTTGTTCAAGAGTTATTAAAAGAACAAGAATGTGTTTGGTAAACAAAAACCATATAAGCAATGTATTTCACCATATAAGCAAACTTTTCCCCCACAAGTACATGTATATATGGAATGATGGATATTTATCCAATAATGTAGTTAGACTGATAGACAGTTCAATAAGTATATGCCGGGGGGGGGGCATAAAAAGGCATTTTGATCGAGTAAAGTAAGGAAAACACAAGTGTGATATGAGGATTCCCACCCCCATTTTCCCCAATCTTGGCATACAGGAAGTACATGTAACTTGCTGAGAAAACTTAGCTGTTACAAAAACACTAGTGCCTATGGGAATATAACTGAAATACTACCTGGATTTTAAAAATTCCAAAAAAAAAAACCCCGGTTTTTTCCCCCCAAATTTGGAAAAAAAAACCCCCCATTTTTAAAAATTTTTTTTTTTTCCCCCAAAAAATTTAAAAAAAATTTTTTAAAAAAACCAAACCCCCCCCCCAAAAAAAGGGGGAAAAAAAATTAAAAAAAAAAAAAAACCCCCCTTTTTTTGGAAGGGGAAAAAAATTTTTGGGGGAAAAGGGGGGAAAAAATTTTTTTTTTTTTGGGTTTTTCCAAAAAAAATTTTAAAATTCCGGTTTTTTCCCCAAAAAAAACCGGGGAAAAAAATTTTAAATTTGGAAAAAAAAAATTTAAAAAAAAATTTTTTAAAAAAAATTTTTTCCCTTTTTTTAAATTTTTTAAAAAATTTTAAAAAAAAAAATTTAAAATTTTTTTTTAAAAATAAATTCCCGGGGGAAAAAAGGGGTTTTTTTTAAAAAAAAAAACCCCCCCCAAAAAACCCAAAACCCTTTTAAAAAAAAAAAAACCCCCCCCCGGGTTTTGGGGCCAACTTTTTTAATTTTTTTTTTAAAATTTTTCCAAAGAAAAAAAGGTTTTTCCCCCCCTTTTTTCCCCCCCAAAAAAAAATTTTTTTAAAAACCCCCTTTTTTAGGAAAATTTTTTTTCTTTAAATTTTTTTTTTAAAAAATTTTTTTTTAAAAAATTTTTTTTTAAAAACCCTTTTTTTTTTAAAAAAAAAATGGGGGGTTGGAAAAAAAGGGTTTTTTTTTTTAAAAAAATTTTAATTTTTTGGAAAAATGTTAATTTTTAAAAAATTTTTTTTTTTTTTAAAAAAAATTTTTTAAAAAAAAAAAAAAAAAAATTTAAAACCCCCCCGGAAAAAAATTTTTTTTAAAAAGGGGGGGGAAAAATTTTTTTTTTTTGGGGGGTTTTTTTTTTTTTTTTTTTTTTTGTTTTGGGTTTTTTTTTTTTTTTAAAAAAAAAAGGGGGGGGTTTTTCCCCGGGGTTTTTTTTTTTTTTTTTTGGGCCTTTTTAAAAAAAGGGGTTTTTAAAATTTTTAATTTTTAAGGGGTTTTTTTTTTTTTGGCCCCAAAAATTTTTTTTTTAAAAGGTTTTTAAAAAAATTTAAATTTTTTTTTTTTAAGGGGGTTTTTGGGGGGGGTTTTTTTTTTTAAAATTTTTTTTTTCAAAATTTTTGGAAAAAATTTTTTGGGGAAAAATTTGGGGTTTTTTAAAAAAAATTTTTTTGAAAATTTTTTTTTAAAAAAAAAATTTTTTTTTTTTTTTTGGGGGGGGGGGTTTTTTTTTTTTTTAAATTTTTTTTTTGGAAAAAAATTTTTTTTTAAAAAAAGGGGGGATGGGTTTTAAAAAAAAATTTTTTTTAAAAAAAAATTTTTTTGGGGGAAAAAAAAAACCCTTTTTTTTTTAAAAAATTTTTTTTTTTTTTAAAAAAAATTTTTTTTTTTTTAAAAAAAGGGTTTTTTTTCCCCCCCGGGGTTTTAAAAAACCAAAAACCCTTTAAAAAATTTTTTTTAAAAAATTTTTTTTTAAAAAGTCAAAAAAGGGGGAAAAAAATTTTTTCCCCTTTTCCCCCTTTTTTTTTTTGGGGGGGGGGGGGGCCCCTTTTTAAAAAAAAAAACCCCCTTTTTTTAAAAAAAAAAATTTTTTTTTAAAAAAAAAAGCTTTGGGAAAATTTTGAAATGTATTTGAATGTGTAATATTGTGAAATAACCAAAAGGAAGTAATTTACACATTATCAATGGCACTTTCAAACCTCGTAAATTACCAAAAAGTTGTCAGAATATGCATAAAAAGCCTTTACTGCGTTAGTAACGCAGTAGAAATATAGTTGTAAATACTGTAATATTAGTAATTAATCACACATGACATGTAAAATATTACTTGAAACTTGAAACTTTTTATTTTTCCTTACATCTTAGTACATTTTTCTCAAGTTTGAATTTATTGAAATATTTTAAATCATCTGATCTGGAGGCAAGTAGCTTTAAAACATCCATATACTATACAGCCTACCTTCTAGTATCTGATGAACCCTACAATCTCTCATATATTGTTGTACAGCATAATCCTTTAAATAGCCATAACCACCATGTATTTGTATTGCCTGGTTACATATCTGTAAAAACAACATAAGATACATACCTATAAATGTTAAACAAAAATAGGACAGTACATCCAATAATTACACACATATATATATATATACCTAAAATTCAAAAGAAAATAAGTCTAGTACTGGTGTAACTCTCCAGGAACGATGGTTAGGAAACTACCCGCCTATATGACTGAAATACTGTTTGGAAAAGGCGTAAAATGAAAAAGAAAATAAGATCATACACCAAGAGCTGTCCGTCAGACCTCACGCTCAACTTGCCTTGATGATGAAGGTCACTAACATGCATTTTAAATTTTTGAAGTCACCTTAAACAGTTAAGGAAACGTTTAAAATCTTAGTACATTTTTCTAAAGTTTGATTTTCTTGAAATGTTTTGACTCATTTGGAGGTATGCAGCTTTACAAGTATTCATTTATTAAAGTCCATTAAAAACCTAATGCATATAGGAACTAAAATGTAAACATTCATTTGTAGAGAAGAATTTTATCATCTCTGATTAAAGGGAGACTATCCAAAAAAAAATTTAAGAAATAATGGTGGATTTTCAAATGTGTATTGTTAATTGTTACAGAGTCAATATCCCACAAGTATTAAACATCAGGAACATAATGTTTCGGCATCAATGACCCTTAAGTTCCAGAATATGACACCACTGCAGTGAACTGGAATGTCACAACAATAACAACAACAAAAACCCATTGGTTTGTGTAAGTCAATCTAATAATAAATAAAAGCTGTAAATGAAAATTGCAGCAAGGTTTTATCAATATGGTTTGGCACTTGTAACTGCCACACAGCACATGCTTCCTCCTACAAATATTATCCAACTTTCAAACATGGTATCAAATGACTTCTTTGTTACAAATAAGTTTGGAATAAAACATATACCCAAAAATTGTTACCACTATACCAAAGCTGCCTTCAACTTTTCTTAAGGTTAAATATGTTACTTTATGATCAATCGACAGTTTTGAAGAAGGCTTAACAGTGATATGGTGCACTTATTAAACAAGCAATTATCATAGTATTGCAAGCAATCCATAAGTCCCCTACCGGTAAGAGCCCAAGCAACATTCTGAAGGCCCATTGGCCATTCACTTATGTTTCTATTTTAAGTGATCACAGTGAACAGTTTTTATGTACAGACAGACTGAAGGACACTCTAAAGTTATTTTTTAAACATCCCTGTTATCAAAATATAACATTTTTAAAGCAAAATTTAAAAAAAAGGAGATAACAATGTCATACATGATGTGAGTGTAACAAAGAACAATTAGTAATGAAGGTATGAATATTGAATGTTTATTTTTAATTTGAAGTAAATGAAAGTTAAAAGAACGAATAGGAAAAATAAAAAGTTTAAGGAGGAGATAATTCTGGAAATATGGATGCTAGATTTATAAACCTTGTCATATTATTGTCATATTATTATGATGTGGGAGTTAGAAGAAAATCCTATCATAATTGAAGAAAATTACCAATTTCTCAAAAAAAAGTCAAGTTCAAAAGGGGCATAATTCTGGAAATAGTCTTGCTAGAGTATTGAACACTCACAAATGTTGAGTGATAATAAGAAACATTTATATGAAGTTTGAAGTAGATATGTTCAGAAAAAAAGAAGTTATTAAAAAAACTAGAACTCCGCGAGTCGGATGTGTCGCCTTGTGAACAATGTAGTTTAGGGGAAATGGCCAGGACAAAAATGAAATATGAAAAATAACAAAGGGCAATAACTAAAAAAATAATAAGTGCAGAGCAGCAGTTTCTGTACACTGCACTTCTTATCAATAAGATCTATCATTCTATGATGTTTCAAGTCCATAGCTTTCATACTTGAGGAAAAATGACCAGGACAAAAATAAAGTAAGAAAAGCAACAAAGGGCAATAACTCAAAAATAAGAAATGCTGAGTATCAGTTCTTATGCACTGCACTTCTTTTTAATGAAATCTATCATCCTATGAAGTTTCAAGTCCATAATTTTTATACTTTCAGAGAAATGGCCTGGTCAAATATTAAGTATGAAAATAAACAAAGGGCAATAACTCAAAAAGTAAGAAATGCAGAGTACCAGTTCTTGTGCATTGCACTTCTTCTTAATGAGACCTATCATCCTATGAAGTTTCAAGTCCATGGCTTTTATACATTAGGAGAAATGGCCCGGACAAAAATAAAGTATGAAAATTAACAAAGGGCAATAACTCAAAAATTAGGAAGTGCAGAGTACTGGTTCTTGTGCACTGCATTTCTTCTTAATGAGAACTATCATCCTATGAAGTTTCAAGTCCATAGCTTTTTTAGTTGAAGAGAAATGGCCCGGACAAAATTAAAGTATGAAAATTAACAAAGGGCAATAACTTAAAAAATAAGAACTGCAGAGTACCGGTCCTTGTGCACTGCACTTCGGGTTATTGAAAGAAGCATGCATACCAAGTTTGAAGTCAATCAGACTTATAGTGACTGAGTTATGCTCCGGACAAGCTTTAGCGGACGCCGACGCCGACAACGACAACGACGCCGACACAGACGCCGCCGCCGCCGACACCGCCGACAAAAGTAACCCCTATATGTCACCTTTTCAAGGCGACACAAAAACAATGTTTTTTTTCATGAAAATTTTAAGTTCCAGGGAGGTAATTCTGATCAATTTTGTGCTAGAGTTGTAAACTTTTTCACATATGATGTGGTTGATGACTAGCAACTTATATTTAAAGTTTGAAGAAAATACCTTAAGAAATAAAGAACTTATAGTGAAAAAACTGAAAAACTAGAATCAGAAATCTTGAAATTCAGTCTATTTGTTGCCATGGCAACCAGAATTTTCAATACAGGAAGATAAGAAAAGAATGTGCATAATTTTCCATACTGCCATCTACCAATATGTCAAGTTTCATAAAAATTTTCAGTCATTTTTGCGTTATCACTGGATCCAGGTTATGTGTAAAATTTGCCATATTTTCAGTCTATTTGTTGCCATAGCAACCAGAATTTCAGCATAGGAAAAAAAAAAAATGACGTGCATAATCTCCATACTGCCATCTATCCATATATCAAGTTTCATAAAAATATTTTCAGTACTTTTTGCGGTATCGCAGGATCCAGGTTATGTGTAAAATTTGCCACATTTTCAGTCTATTTGTTGCCATAGCAACCAGAATTTTCAACATAGGAAGAAAAGAAAAAGACGTGCATAATCTCCATACTGCCATCTATCCATATATCAAGTTTCATTAAAATATTTTCAGTACTTTTTGCGGTATCGTGGGATCCAGATAATGTGTAAAATTTGCCATATTTTCAGTCTATTTGTTGCCAGAGCAACCAGAATTTTCAACATAGGAAGAAAAGAAAAAGACGTGCATAATCTCCATACTGCCATCTATCCATATATCAAGTTTCATTAAAATATTTTCAGTACTTTTTGCATTATCGCGGGATCCAGTTTTGTGGACGGACGGACTGACGGACGGACAGATGGACGGAGGGTAAACCTAAAGTCCCCTCCGGTAAACCGGTAGGGGACTAACAACCTCTTGTGTTAATATTTTACCTATTACATTTGTATCTTTACAGAAAGTCTGTGGTTCTACTCAGGTGCCCTTTCGTGTCTGAAATAATTGCCGTAATGGCACCCGAGGCCTTCTGCAGCCAGTAAAGCTGGAATGTCACTATATGACCTATTCTGTGTTGGTGTGACCCATTCAAACACATACCGGTATGTATCTAATGTATTGTAATAAAGAATATCAAAGGGCCAAAGTAAAGGAAGCTTAAAATGTAGGAAGAGGTGATTAAGTAACAAGGTAATTGATCCTTACAGTAAAACATGCATTATATGGGAAATATTTTGACATGGCACAAAAATCCAGTTTAATCTAAACACTCATCTGAAGTGAAATAATTTTCCCCTTATTCATTTAAAAAACATCTGCCGTGAATATAGTAAACCATGGAAAAAGAGCCTTAAGAAAGCATTTTTATCAATAAATTTTCCAGTAGCAAAATAGTTTTGCCATTGAAAATAGCTTGCCATCGGGCAAAAAGTCACTTACATTAAAACATTCATCTGTCGTGAAGTATTTTGCCATGGAACAAAGAGCAACTTTCCCCGGCCAGTCTTCTTCTAATGCTTTAGTTGCCTGTCTTACCATGTTCCGTGATACTACAAGTTTTGTTGCCATTTCTGCCAGCAGAAATTGCAAATACTGAAATAGTAATACATGTTTGAGCCATTCACAAGCAATTTAGTAATGTACCTTGCAAATGATATTAATATTGAAAAACAAAATGGGACTATCTCATAACCTCTTATCAGTATGTATAATTAAATCATATGCAATGTTATCATTTACATATTGAATACTTGACTCAAAGAAAAAATTTTATTTTGTAACCCTATCAAAGGGAAAACACATCATCTTTAATGACACTGAACAACACAAGTTTGCAAATGACAAATCTGTTCTAAGTATGTTACCCTAAACTTGCTGAACTTGTTTAGCTTCCATTTTACGGACAGTCCATTAATACTTTTCATGATATCAAGATGGAAGCAGGTTAGCAGAGTCTACTCAGACTACATGAATATGCAGGCTGGCCTGGCTCTATAATCATAGCAAATGTTTATCCCTTTGGGTTTCAGCAGTTTAAGGGTTAATATATATGAAAAAGTATAACAATCTGACCTGTAAATTCAAGGTCACTTTAGGGGGTCAAGGTCATATTTGAATAAATTAATATATATTTGATATCTTGTTTCCCAGTATAAAGACACTTACTTATAAAATGAAGATGTTACATGTTCTACCTATAGGTAAAAGTTAACTCAATCTTACCTGAAAGTTTTCTAAGGTTTGTCCAAATTGTTTTCTAACTTTAAGATAATCCCTACTTAATTCTACACAGGCTTGTGCTGCCCCTAATGAACATGATGCTGAAAAATACAACCATATTATACATATTATTACACGATTATTTATTGATGACAAAAATGTATTTACATGTGATAATTTGAATCTATATGCACCATGTACAGTCCATTCACAAAGGAATGTGAAAATAAGGCAGCACACAACACTAAATGTAGCCACAGTGGAGGATTTCTTTGAAAGTGTAAATATTCTCGACATAAATGACTGTTTGAGTTCAAAATGCATTTTCAGCAACAGATTTGGTTTTGTAGCATCTAATATGAACTCCGGCAAAATAGGACTAGTAATAAACTGTTGAGGCAGATAGTGTCAAGAACATCGTTTTACTACATACAGTGCATTTCAACTGCAGGCTCGGAAGTATCAAGACATTTTTCAAGGGGGTACATACTTCCATCTGTAGCAAAAAATCTACAAGGCCAAGCATCTATTTCTTGTTATATTTTAAATGTTGAGGGGGTTGCCAAGAAAGAAACAGTGTTTCTATAGCTTTTTTATTTGCAGGTAATTTTTGACAGAGGGACAGAAGGTGATTTTTTTTAGGTCTCAGACCACAGATCAAAGGGAGATTAATCTGAAAATAAAAGAATTATGAACCTTGTCACATAAGATCTGGTTGATGATAAAGAATATGTTATAATGTAGTTGAAGTTTGAGGTAGATACCTTTAAAACTAAAGAAGTTATACTAAAAAATAACATTTTTCAAGTGAAAAAATCTAAGTTAAAGGGGAGATAATTTTTGCATTATTGGTACTACAGTCATGAATCTGTTAACAAAAGGTTGATGATAAGGAACATATATTAGAAGTATGAAGTTGATCCCTAAAGAAATAAAGAAGTAGCAGTAAAAAATTGTATTTTTTAACGAAAATTCGAAGTTCAAAGGGAGATAAATCTGACAATATTGGTGCTAGAGTTATGAACATTGTCACATAAGATATGGTTGATGATAAGGAACAGATATTTGATGTTTGAAGTTGATGATCTAAGAAATGAAAAAGTTATAGTGAAAAATATTTTACTGCACCAAAACTTTAATCTGAAATCTGTATGCGGACGCCGAAGTGGTCACCGACGCCAGGGCGAGTAAGACAGCTCTCCATATTCCTCGTATAGTCAAGCTATAAATTAACCACCTGTGACACCAACGTCTGGGGAAGTTCAATAGCTCTTCCTATTCTCTGTATAGTCATGCAATAAAAAATGTGTTTTAAGTGATAATGAGAATCCTTACCTATATTAATTCTGCCGCCATTTAGACCTCTCATTGCTATTTTAAACCCGTCACCTGGCTGCCCTATAACATTTGTTGCAGGTACTCGACAATCCTCAAATATCACTGCCCTTGTTGGCTGAGAATTCCAACCTACCTAAAATCATTATCTTTAAATTTTATCATTTCATAATTACTTTTTTCACCTTAAAAGCAAGGTGTTTTAAAACTCTAGTTAGTTTATTCTCTTTTAAAATAAAACATAAAACATAAATAATATGCTCTTTAAACACTAAAATGTTGCAACAAAATTTACTCCTGCATATATCAGACTGGATTTACTAATGTTTGAAGTGATGCTGTTACATGTCATATTACATCACAAAGTTACTAGACTGGACATTCCTCTCTGTAGTAAGTGAAAGAACTTAGTATATTACAATAGTATCTATAAGAGCTATGATCTTTTACTTTCCAAAATATTTCAAACACTTTTTTGGGAACCTAGACATGATCATCATGTCATGCCAGAGGACAGCTTCCCTTAGGTCATAACCAGTAATCTCAACAGTGTGGAATGTTTATGTTAAAAATAGAATTTACTACATGCAGACATGTACCAACAATTTCCAGATTTGAAGTTTGATACCAAAACAGCCTTTCTTTCCTTCTAATGATCAGTTACCACAATACTAATTCATTTTTTTTGCTGAACAATATTAAATCAACCTTTCTCTCTTTCTTGCCAAAATCCAGACCCTGTGTGCCCTTCTCCACTAGAAGACAGGAAATACCTTTGGGACCTTTCTCTCCTGTTCTACACATGACTACATACACATCTGTCTCTCCACCTCCACTGATGAACATCTTAAAAATAACATCCATTCAATCAAGTTATAGGTTTTCCTACCTTTAAAATAAATTATTTACAATAAATACAAGGTGTATACAGGAATAATCATATTTCTTTTTAGAAAATAGACCATCTTTAAATTTATATTAATGCCAGAAAACTTCTGTTATCTTTAAAGATGTTTGACTTGCATTACATCGTTTTTATTTTAAATTTTTATAACATATATTTTTGCATTATCTCACAAATTTTCTGAGAGACCTTGAAAAGTTTGTTAAAAAGTACAACAATACATTGAAAATCAGAATTTTTTTTCCATAAAAGTTACTGCTGTTGAAGACACTATTCATTTAATACAAATAATACTGAATTTGCTTGCTGTCTATTAATAATCTACAATATTTCAAGAACAAAATGTTCAAAACAAGCAACCACTAGTACATAATTTGTTTTTCTGCGGTTTTCTTTACGCCAATTTGAACACATTTTTGGTCATATCTTCGCGGTCTATCAACCTCATTGCATCTTTTGGATAACTTACAAAATAATAACAAATTTCTCCACATGTGACTGACTAATATCCCACATGATTTCTGGATCAGTGGTGATAGAACAAGAGCTGTCGGTAGGACAGCAACGCTCGACTATTCTTAGTGCTTGATAGTAAAAAAAATGCTTGATACAGTTACCTCCTCCTGTTTACAGGTTGGGATCACGATGGTGAACAAGTGTGCAAAGTTTCAAAGCCATATGTCAATGGACTTTGAAAATATTTGAGCTATTACAAAAACTTTAACGTAAATTCTAAGTTGAAAAAGGGCATAATTCTGTCAAAATGCTTGATAGAGTTACCTCCTCCTGTCTACAGGTTGGGGTCATGATGGTGAACAAGTATGCAAAGTTTCAAAGCCATATGTCAATGGACTTTGAAAATATTTGAACTATTACAAAAACTTTAACGTAAATTCTAAGTTGAAAAAGGGCATAATTCTGTCAAAATGCTTGATAGAGTTACCTCCTCCTGTCTACAGGTTGGGGTCATGATGGTGAACAAGTATGCAAAGTTTCAAAGCCATATGTCAATGGACTTTGAAAATATTTGAACTATTACAAAAACTTTAACGTAAATTCTAAGTTGAAAAAGGGGCATAATTCTGTCAAAATGCTGGATAGAGTTACCTCCTCCTGTCTACAGGTTGGGGTCATGATGGTGAACAAGTGTGCAAAGTTTCAAAGCCATATGTCAATGGACTTTGAAAATATTTGAACTATTACAAAAACTTTAACATAAGTGGTTACAACAATGCAGACGCAGAAGCCGACTCTCGGGTGACTACAATAGCTCTACTTATTCTTATCGAATAGTCGAGCTAAAAATGTCAACTAGACTCAGTGATCTGCCATCATATTGTCACGCATAAATTACGTCGCGTCCGAGAATCAAACCATTGACCTTGGATGACTTATCCTATGCTCTCCGTATTTAGCTCAGTGATCCAACCAATTGTACTGTGTTCCTACTGACAGATGTGCAGGCAGAAGTGACTTTATTGGTGACATAGCTATGCAATCATTATCACCAGCATACAAACTGTTGAGAATTTAGAAACAATAAAGTGTCCCCCACCTTTGATCCATTCAGTATGTAATGATCTCCTTCTCTTCTAGCAGACAAAGATAAATTGGCAGCATCACTTCCAAAATCTGCATAAACATAATATATATATACTTTCAAGTGTGCTAAAAATAATACATATATACTTTCAAGTGAAATAAAAATAATACATACATACTTTCAAGTGAACATAAAAATAATACATACATATATACTTATTTTTAGATAACCAATCACTTATAACAACTGATTTGACAATGTCATGCTCATGAAAATTACATGTTTATATGAGTTAATCTGTTCACAGAAATTTTGTAAAAACTTTTTCCAGTGAAATATGTACTGTACAGACAGATTTGACTGTACATAATTATATACGTGTATGAATTAATGATTAAGGAATTAATGGATCTCAAGGGCTATTATACAATATAAAGCTATATGACCACTTATTATTCAATGTGATAGTTGTAAAACTGTGTGCATGATTCTTGGTTAAAAAGTTATCTATATGTAACATGTAACTGTCTATTTTGCTAGATGTTAAGTCCGGCTGAAACTGTAAGGTTATACATGCATGGCTACTTTTCAGCTTTACTGGTGGAGGAAGACTTCAGGTGCCCCCTCATGCAGGATTTCAGACACAAGAAGATACAGGAGTAGATCCCCAAACTTTCCATATCTTACCTGGACAGCTTTCTTATTTGAAGAATCTAAAACCTTCATGGCATTCAGACCCATAGCAGTGTGGGCCAATTGATTCAAAACGCCATAATTCTATCAAAATCTGTGTCAGAGTTATGTGCCTTGGATAGTGACCACCAATTATGGTGAAGAACTTAGCTAAGACAGGTTTTTAGATTCAATTAAATAACTGATTTACCATGCCATGTAAAACCTTTACCAAGAACTTTTTAAGTTCACAAGGGCTAAAATTCAACCAAAGTTATGGGCCTTAATAACCTTCAATCATGACCTCTAAGACATGTGTAAAGTTTCAAGTGAGTACCTTCAGTAATTTTGTCGATTAATGTTGCATACAAGAAAACTTCTAAAGTCACAAATGGCCTTAATTCTGTTAAAATTGATACTAGAGTAATGGGTACAAGTGCACTAAAACCTTACTCTGATACCCCAGTGAGTAGGATAGCCCCACTATTCTTCAAACTGTCAAGCTAAGAAAAATGGTTGTATTTTGTATGGTATAACAGAATGTCAGTTTAAATCAAGCACGACGGTGTCAAGAAAATATATTGTCAAAATGGAAAAGACGAAATAACTTTCAGCTCCTTTGCACTTTTTTCTTCTATTTCCTTCAATATAAATACTCCTAAAGTTTATTTGGTTGGAGTAAACTGCTTTGTTACATAGAGTGTGTTTTTGTTGTTTTTTTTTACAATCACTCCAAATACCTAAACATTTATGTTACATTGTATGCAATCTCATTAAAATCATATCCTTATGCCCCGGTCACATATTCACGGATAATGCCACGGAAGAGCTACGGTCTAATCGTTCACGGATTACTACGAAAATGTGAAATTTCGTAGTCCGCTACGGTTCTAGTACGGACACACAACGGTATGGAGTCCAACAGATTTACCACCAAAAGCCCCCTGAGAGACACGGATTGTTACGGACCCACACGGTTTGATACGGAGCGACACGAATCAGGACGGACGCACTACAGATACACTACGGTCTGCTACTGTATAAGCACAGATTAGTACGAATAAGTACGGTCTGATACGGATTGCCACGGATTTATACAAATCTACAACCTCTTGCTTGCTTATTTTCAAAATGCCTCAAAAGAAAAGAACACCTAGAAAACGAATTGGATCCCCAACAAGTTCGACCATGAGAGCCTCATACTAAACTTGAAGCGTTCTTCGTCAAAGCCCATCTCTAGTCCACCATCTCGTCTGTCTTCTCTTACCTGATTAGATATGGACTAGTAATCATTAATGAAAAATGTTGATCAACACTGCTTCTCTTTTAATTTTAAGATTTGCTGTTCATCTTACAATTACATTAATTATCGTGATGTTTATGTTTTAAAAATATGTAAAAAGCTTGTTAATTAATCTTATTTTCACTCAAGGGCCAGCCTCCGAGGCTTATGAGACACTTCGTTTTATGTACATATTAACTCCAATTTCACGATCCAATGTTTGTAAAATATGTAACATTAAATGTTATTCTATTACTTATGAATTGTAGTACGATATTAATATAAATTTACTTCTATGTATGTCATCAAGCAGCTCGACCACTGCCTCCGCATTCTGAGCCATTTCAATATAAAGTTGCAGCCAGTAAATGGCAATTATCATTTATTAAATGTTTCCGCAAATATGTCTGTTTTTAACAAGAAGGTAGTATTTATACCCTTGAACAAGAGCTGTCGGTAGGACAGCAACGCTCGACTATTCTTAGTGCTTGATTGTAAAAAAAATGCTTGATACAGTTACCTCCTCCTGTTTACAGGTTGGGGTAATGATGGTGAACAAGTGTGCAAAGTTTCAAAGCCATATGTCAATGGACTTTGAAAATATTTGAACTATTACAAAAACTTTAACGTTAATTCTAAGTCGAAAAAGGGGCATAATTCTGTCAAAATGCTTGATACAGTTACCTCCTCCTGTTTACAGGTTGGGGTAATGATGATGAACAAGTGTGCAAAGTTTCAAAGCCATATGTCAATGGACTTTGAAAATATTTAAACTATTACAAAAACTTTAACATAAGTGGTTACGCCGACGCGGACGCCGACGCTCGGGTGACTACAATAGCTCTACTTATTCTTATCGAATAGTCAAGCTACCAAGTACATGATACTTAAATCATCCGTACTAAACAGTGGTGGACCGTACCATTCCGTACTGTTTTGTGTTGCAACGCAATAAACCGTATAAGACCATGCTAATCCTTGCCTCTCCGTAGTACAACGTATTACGATCGTGGCTTTCCGTGACAATGCCGTATTAATCCGTATTAAAACCGTAGCTTATACGTTGGGTAACCGTACAAATGCGTAGTTCTCCGTACAAAACCGTGGAAATCCTTGACAAGTTGGTGGACTACGAATCAGTACGGACTAGTACGGTTTTCGTACGGACCAGTACGTATCAGTACAGATTAATATGGACTAGTAGGGATACGCTACGGTTGATTTTTCCGTAGCAAATTTATGTGCATGTTCAAAAATTGTCAAGGATTGCTACGGATATACAAGGACTACTACGATTGATTATGGTTACAATACGGAGAGCTACTGACCAGTACGGGTAGCTATGGACAATGCCGGAATTAATCTGTGGCTCTTCCGTGGGCGTATCCCGTGAATATGTGACCGGGGTATAACTGTCGATCCACTATCCTTCGTTTCGTAGCAAAGAGTTACAGAGCGAAAATGATGATCTGATTTTAATGAGATTGCATTGTATGTTACTATAAATAGCTTACTTGGTTCAGTTAGACAATATGAGGCTAAAGCTTCCATGGTAGCAAGTTTAGGTATCCATTCACTTTTCTGAGTATCATTACCAAATTCATCTATCATCCATGCACACATACTGAAATAAAGATCAAATTAGAATGATAAAAGGTGTAACTGACACATTATACTGTTACAATAGTAACAGTACGATTTTCAAACAAGAGCTTTCGTGAGACAGCCAGCGCTCGACTATTCTTAGTGCTTGATAGTGAGAAAAGAAGCATAACTCAAAAGTAATGGGACCTTTCTGCATCATGTTAAATAACCATAAAGAACAAGTGTTTGAAATTTCCACCCATTCCCTTCAGGATTTTTGGAGATACCAACTTGCTCCATAAAATTTAACCAAAGTGTGACAACAATGCCTAAACATAAAACGGAGTGAGTTCAAAAGCTCTCCCTATTTTTTGAAAAGTCAAGCTAAAAACTGTACAACCATTTATTTACATATTCTAATGGTCATATCTGAAAAGATATTAAAGATACAGTGTTGTAAATCAGAATCAAATGTATCAAAAAGCTATTTCAAGAAGGTTTTGAAATGATTTTACCAATGTGGCTCCTATTTTTCAGAAATTTACAAATATCAAATTTTCAGCTACTTTCACTATTCACTGGGTAAGTCAGAAAGTGGAGCTGTTTGATGGAGGTCCTGAATCTAAGTCCTAGTCAGGTTTCACTTTTTTTTCCAATCTGTGATTTCAAACTCTGCTTCCCTGGATTAACCAGTACTGGTTTCATATCAGAAAACGCTTATTATTTCTTTACAGTCCCTATATTTAAACATCTTTATCACTGGGCAACTGCTCCATGCCTTTATTTTCACACAGATTAATTAGACATGTTTAAAGGCTTCAGTCTGTGAGAAAGTTACAATAAGTTTAATTAGGAGTGGTGGTCTGGTGGTTAAAGTGTCTGCCTCTCAACCCAGGGATCATAGGTTCGAGCACTAATTGGGTCACAATCCTTTTTCTTCATACAACACCAGTACTGGTTGGTTCCAGGATGCAGACTCAAAGTGATTAATATAAGTTGCAAAAACATGTTTCACAATTAAGCTTGAATAAATATGTTTAAACCAATAAGTTTAATATTAAGCTTATAGTGTTACTTGTGAATACTGATGTAGGCAGTGGTGCTAACACAACCCTGAGATAAAGCTTCAAAAATGAGCGAAGCATCTGTCCGACCCAGTCCAGTCCCACCAAACTCTTCACTACAATAAATAGCACCAAATCCAATACTTCCTGCCTTCTTCATTACATCCACTGGAAAGGTTTCCTGGAAAAACAAAACAAGGATCCATCACATCTTATGTGAAATATGACATCATTTAGATATGTTATTTACATATTTTAATAAACTTATTTTATCTAATTTGTATCTCAGAAAAAAAGATGAATTTATATAACCCAATACCATATACATCCATTTTGAAAATCTGAACTTGACACCCAAGGTCATCTCAAAATGTCAAGATAAAAATAGATTCAGCTACTGCCTGCAGGCTAAGAGTTAATAAAGTAAAACATTTTGAAATTTGCATTTTCTAATTCATAATGAAGCAATGATTGTTTATATTTTATCTGCTTGCAGCTTCATTTTCAATGACCGGTATTTTAATATGTCTATAAACTGACATCTAAGATATCTTAAATGGCCTACAGTAATTTCTTATTCATTTTAACATCGTATGGAATTCAATGTCATTTACTTACATGTATTTATTACAATTGTCATTTCATACATTAATATCAGTAAAATAAAATGAAACGAGAATTTGAACAAGGATTTTTTTCCACCTCTATAATAATGCATGTGCCCCTCTTTTTTTATAAGAAACAAATTTGTGCACCTTGACAATAATCTAAATGCTTTTTTTAACAACAAAATTGAAATAAAGTATATACACGAGCTGACATGGCATAGAACTATAAAGGCCTACTACTACATTTATTTGATTTTATTTAGCATTACTGTATGTAAACAACAAAGTTAATTATTATTATATATACAGACAATTAAAACATGGACAGGTGTTTTCATACATACTAATTACTGTGTACATGTACAACATTTCAATAAACTATAGATTATAACATACAGGAATGTATATTCCATATATATTACAGCTCAAAACTAAACAAGAATTCTTCATTACTAGACACTATTGAATTAGCTATCTACAATAGGGCTGGGGCGAGTATCCGAGTACTCGGATAATCACGAATCAAAATGAAAAATCAAGTACAAATATTTGTCAGTCCAGGGATCGTGGATTGCAATCTTATTTGTTTATCATACATTCGCTGTTTCTTACACTTTAAATGTAAAAAAAATCAATTTGTGTATAATTATGCGACGTTTACCTAAATACAATTTGCTCATTTAAGACAGGAATTAAACAAACATATGCTGAGCTAGGAAGTCATTTGTTTCGAAAAAGAAATCACTATCCTTATTGAGCGCTTGTTTTTAAAAGTAAATAAATAAACATTTTTAGTCGCTTTGTATTGATCTATAATAACAATGTAAGTGACATGTTTTCAGAAGTAATGTTCATGTTTTTATGGGTGTCTTGATAACAATAGATTCGTGGTTCGATTTGTATATCGCAAGTGGGCAAACAAGTCAAATCGGCCCCAAGTCAGATCGGCCCCAAGTCAGATCGGCCCCAAAATTAGTCAATTCGGCCTCAAAATTAGTCAAATCGGCCACACAACAATTTTAAAAAGTCAAATCGGCCCCAAAACTAGTCAAATCGGCCCCAAAACTAGTCAAATCGGCCTCAGAACTAGTCAAATCGGCCGTATTTAAGTTATTTTTAATTTTTTATGAAAAATCCTATTTTGGTTAAAATAATGTTATTCGCCAAAAATTACAAGGTTATTAACCCATTACTTCATGAGCATTTTGTGAAAAATGGCTGTTTTCATTGAAAAGTCTCCCGTTACAAGTTCAAATTGCTATAATACTATAAAAACTGCTTCAACACTAATCAAACTTGGCACAAATGTTGACTGGACCATTGCACTTGCAACAACATGCTCAGGCTTAAATTTTCTGTTACCATGGCAACGAGGGGACATCTCAAAATTGCCAAAAATCACTATTTTGCGTTGATTTTTTCCATCAAAATTGATTTCAAAGTGCTGCACTTTCTCAATGGATTGAGATAGAGTCAAATGCTTTTCAGTGTTGGTTACACGTTACCTTATGATCAATCTGGGGTCATTTACAGCCTCTCACAAGTCCAAAAATTTTCTTGGCGATGAGGGGGACTCCGCCCCCCTTCAAACCCCCCAAACAGAAGGGGGCACATCCCCCTTCTGGCAACCCCCTGATGTATCTTTTGGTTGGGGGGCCGCGCCGAAAAAGAGGTCACTTTTTTTAACATCATTTCTCAAACAAAAACAAGTGTTTGGGGCCTAAATAAGGCATTTTTTCATCATTTGAGACAACAAAAAGGGGGGGGGGTGAAAAAGGCGTTAAAAGGCGTGTATATGAAGTAATGGGTTAACTGAGAGTTGCACTTTAACATAAATGTACCAATTAAAAATAATTCATTACAAAGTTGAGACAGTTTTGATGCTAGTGATAATTGTTATTAATGTAATTATGCAGGTGTGCTATGATTGTTGATTGATTTCTACATTTAATTTCAATTAAATATCTTCATATAAAGGTCGGTCTACGTTTTGAAGATAAAAAAAATAATTATGTGAAAAACAAACAATTATCACGTGTCTTTAATCAGTTCAGTCATAATGTATCAAATAATCATGCATTGATTTTGGCTTTTTTAACAAACAATTTTGTGTGAAGTGAATTTAATCAGGTATGTATAAAAAGGTTGATTTTTTTAGCAACAGTCAAAAATGTATTTTACTGTTTACTGTCAGTAACTCAGGGATCTTTTGTGCATTGATTATTTTCCTTTTGTGACGTCACGTAAACAACACTTTAAACGTCTGTACAGCATTAACGACTGAATTAAAGAGATTGGTGTTCAGATTCATTTTCTTAGTTATACCATTTTCTTTCATTCTAGATACTTTTCACAACAAAATTTGACAAAAAGTGTTTTTATTTATCAGATTTTTTAAACAAGATGGCGCCCTCAATGAGAAAATACACAGGGAGATTATAAGAACGGCGAGTGCATTGTTTTAGAATAATGCATGCTTCAGGCCTTCTTTGTTTTATATAGACAAAATTCCGATAGTGTTAGAATATATGTTTTGTTCTTGTTTTCTATGTAATCCATGGCGAGTATTGTTCAGTGATAAGAAGTGACAATTACATGTATACTGTTTCATATGTTTATAGTATATTGAAGATAAATGTTAAACGTTATACTCTGACAATAAATTAGATTGATTATTATATGTTTTGTTCTTGTTTTCTATGTAATCCATTGTTTGTCATTTGGTATTCCCATCCACACAATTGTTTTTTATCAACATTTAAAAAATAAGAAAATGAATTAAGAAAATAAAAAAATGGGGCCGATCTGACTTGAGGCCGATTTCACTTGGGGCCGATTTGACTATTTTGGGGCCGATCCGACTTGGGGCCGATGTGACTTGGGGCCGATTTGACTGTAATTCGCAAGTGCTGAATTGTGGATCAGATCCTTCGTCATTATCCACGATCCCCACCCCTAATTTT